>NW_007233638.1:504160-505915 GCF_000164805.1 Carlito syrichta | reverse complement strand
ATCTCTACAATAAATAAAAAATCAGCCAGGCGTGGTAGCACACGCCTGTAGTTCCAGCTACTTGGAAAGCTGAGGTGGAAGGATTGCTGGAGCCCAGCAGGTCGAGGCTGCAGTGGCCGTTGCACTCCAGTCTGGGTGACAGAGTGAGATTCCAACTAAAAAAAAAAAAAAAATTTTTAAATATAAAGCGTTCCCACCTCCAAACTTAGGAAAACTGGCATTCCGAGGAAACATGCCACATGCACCCTTTGAGCTGCCAGGCATGCCTACCATGAGCACCTGGTTTACCAGGGCAAGTCTCAGGCCTGCAAGCAGCTTCATCTGCACCAGCTGAGTACCAAACCCAACTGGGCTCACACTTGGTTGCCTCTATGCAGGCGGCTTAGGGAACCCAACGGGGAGGCGTCATTCCTGTGAAGCATCCTGCACCTCTCCACGGATCCAGCTTTGCCGCTGGCTACCTCCAATCGCTGCAATCCACACAGCTCTCTGGACACTCACAGAACGGATGTGACCCTCTTCACACACTGGCATCCTCAGTACCCATGGAAGTACTGTTGACAAAGTAGGGAGGCATATCAAGAGGAAAAAACGTAGGCCAAAGAGCAATCAGAATTTTATCATTCCATCTGCTTTTTCCCCACATCTTTTCTCAGGGATGGGCTGGTTTTATGCCAGATACACTAAATGTGTTCTTCATAAAACTTTTACAATACACTTGGATGGTAGGATTATGCTAATTTGGTAGATGAAACTAAGTTGACCCATTCTTTATACACTCCAACACACAAATCATAAAGTTCTTGGGTTCCAAACAAATTCTTGTAATGAGCTTATGACTTGCCTTCCTCCTTCAAAGCAGAGTACAGTGGGAGTGGTGGTGAGGAGTGGTGAAGGTCGGGAAAGGTTAGGTGAAACACAAGAGGGAGGGTACTGGTGCCAGCTGTGCTGGCAAACTGACTAACCAGTATCTGATTAACTAGATGACTTCCCAATCTTCCCTAGTCAAAATATTTTGTTCATCCCTCTTGTAAAAGACTACGGCAACAACTTAAACATTGAATATCGGACTAGTGGTTGTTTAATAAATTCCTCCAATATTCTTTTATGCTAAAATGCTTACATTTAAAAAAAAGTGTTGGTGCAGATATGGAAAAATTGGAATCCTTGAGTATTGCTGATGGGAGTGTGTGTGTGTGTGGTGTTGTTGTTGTTGAATCAGAGTCGCATGCTGTTGCCAAGGATGGAATGCAGTGGCATGCTCCCAGTCACCAAAGGCTTGACCTGTGTGGTTAAGGCCTCGACCTGGACTCAGCTTTCCAAGTGCTGGAACTATAGGCATGCACTACCATGCCAGGCTAATTTTTTGATTTATTGTAATGATGAAGTCTCGCCAAGTCCCCAGGCTGGTCTCGAACCCGTGGGCTCAGGCAATCCTTTCACCTCGGCTCCCAAAGTGCTAGGATTATAAGCATGAGCCACAGCGCCCAGCCATGCTGATGGGAATGTAAAATGGTGCAGCTTCTGTAGAAACCAGTACGTAATTCCTCAAAAAAGGAAAACAAAATTACTACATGATCCAACAATCCTACCCAAAAGAAGTGTAAGCAGGGATTCAGACAGATTTGTGCCCATGTTTACAACAGCATTATTCACAATAGACAAAAAGAGGAGGCAACTCAAGAGTTCCTGAACAAACAGATGGATAAGCAAAATATGGTACATACATACAATAAAATATTATTCAGCCTTCTT
>NW_007233638.1:468853-504078 GCF_000164805.1 Carlito syrichta | reverse complement strand
GCTCAGGCAATCCACTCACCTCAGCCTCCCAAAGGCGCGGAATTACAGGCTGAGCCACCGAGCCCAGCTTTATTCAGCCTTCTAAAGGAAGGACATGCTGACACATGCGATGAACATGAATGAACCTTGAGGACATTATTCTAGGTGAAATAGGCCACTCACAAAAGGACATGGTACTTGATATGGTACCTAGAGTCATCAAAGTCATGAAGACAGAAAGTAAAAAGAGGGTATCTAGGGCTGGAGGAGTGAAAAATGGGGGAGTTGGTGCTGGTTGCACAATGATGTAAAGGTACTTAATGGCACAGAGCTGTACACTTAAAAATGGTTAAAATTTTATATTATGTCTAATTTTAACCACAATTTTAAAATGCTTATATGGCACTTTCTATATGCCAAGTACTGTTCAAAATTCTTTCCAAAGAGTAGCTCATTTAATCTTTAAAATAGCCCTAGTAAGGCAGGTTCCAGTGTTACCATTATCTTCATTATTACACTTTCCCAGAGTCACACAGCTGGGCAAATGGCAGTGCCAGTATTCAAGCAATGGCATTCAGCTCTGTCTCTCTGCCTGCAGCCACTCTGCCCTGTGGCCTGACTCACCACAGAGAGTTTGATCAAATTTAGTCTCTTTAACAAATTTCACAGAACCAAAGAGTTTCACATCAGAAATGACATTTCTCTGGTCTAATTCTCTTTTCAAAGCAGATCTACTGCTAAACAACCCCAGAGAAGATACTTTTTTTTTTTTTTTTTACATTTTTTATATATATATATATATATATTTTTTTTTTTTCCTTGTATTTCTAAAAAGTACATAGACCTGATGATCTATGAAAGAACCCAATGCCAGAAGGCCATGGGATGAAGGTTCTGGATCTGGCAAGAATCACCTTGAGTTAAGTCACTTATCCTCTCTGGCTCTTACTTCTTCGTCTGCCAAATGGGTATAATTTTAAAT
Organism: Carlito syrichta; assembly: GCF_000164805.1. Classification (NCBI taxonomy): domain Eukaryota; kingdom Metazoa; phylum Chordata; class Mammalia; order Primates; family Tarsiidae; genus Carlito; species Carlito syrichta. The sequence continues at coordinate 503,117 of NW_007233638.1, read as the reverse complement.
CTCTCTTCTCTCAAACAGCATTAGTGGTTTAAGATTAGCTTAACACATAGGGAGACACTTTCAAAAAACTAAAATGCTGTTCTCACAATTCTACTTACTTGGAGGGTTGTTAAAAAAAATAAAAGATTTGGTTGGGCTCGGTGGCTCAGCCTGTAATCCCAGCACTTTGGGAGGCTGAGGCGAGTGGACTGCCTGAGCCCACCAGTTCGAGACCAGCCTGGGCAACTTGGCGAGACCTCATCTCTACAATAAATCAAAAATTAGCCAGGCATGGTAGCTCGCACCTGTAGTTCTGGCTACTTGGAAGGTTGAGGAGGTAGGATCACCGGAGCCCAGCAGGTCAGCGCTGGGGTGGCCATGAGTGGGCCACTGCACTCCAGCCTGGGCAACAGAGTGAGACTCCAACTCAAAAAATAAAAATAAATAAATATTTAAATAAAATACATAACAGATCAACACTGATCACATCTAGGTCTCAAACCACTCCTGGAGTTCTTCAGTTTTTCATACATTGTTACTTATTCATTCAAAAGGCAATGATGAAATTTCACAATATACAAGGGGAGAACAACAACAACAACAAAAACCCAGAATTATTTTTTGGAGGGTGGGCCCCTTGTAGTACAGGCTTCCCTCACTAGGTAAGTGTTCTAGGAACTCATCAGCATCAGTATACCCGTGAGCATTGTTGTGAAAGGCTGCATTTGGCTTCAGTGGACTTTAGGGGGAAATTCTTTCAACTCTTTTGCCCATTTCATGATGGGTGAGTTACGAGCACATGTGGCCACACTGTGCTGAGTGTTCAGCAGTTTTTTACCAAAAAAGCATGAGCCCTGTCTGTGCCCTACTCTCCCTATTGTCTCAATATGGGTGATCCTATATTTAATTACTTGGTGAAGAAAATGTATGCCAGGTTTCTCCATTATAAATTTATTATTTTTCCCTTTATAATAAATAAGTAATTTGTGAGGAAACACTTTGAGACTACATAGAACTAGCCTTTTCCTCCTAAAACGTGCATCTACTAATATGAGCATCTACTGATTTTTTAACTCCATTATTCCTTTTCCTATTGTAAGAGAAGAGGCTTCTCTTCTCCCCCATTTATTTATATCAGTTTAGACTTGTAAACTTGATATTCAATCCTCCCCCCATATTCAAATTACAAGAAAAAAATGCACCAATATGGTTTTGGAATAGAAAAGTGTCAAGAAAGGATTAAAATTCTTCACAAGTATCTCACAAAAATAGTCTAGAGTTTGCCCAATAAATGTGCTAAAATTTCAGCATAAAGTCTACAGCTGAAGACCTGCTCTTTGACAAAATCCTGGGTGTGTTTCAGACATGAAGTGCCCTGTCCCGTAGCAGACATGAAGTGCCCTGTCCCGTAGCAGCTGCCATTTGTTGATCTACTGGGCTTTGTATAGCAGGCTGATGTGTAACTCCTGATCTTCCCAACGACCCTGCTAGAAAGAGAGAGTCCTATGGTTGAAGAGAAAAACGGCTCAGATAGCTAGGAACTTACCCAATGTCCCAGTATCTGGCAGCCCAGAGGCAGAGTTCATATTCTAAAACCCATGCACTTTTCTTGTAAACAACTCTGTCCCCTCATATATATTTAGTTTTATTTTCAGAAATGGGATCTCACTGTGTTGTCCAGGCTGGACTCAAACAATCCTTCTGTCTCAGCTTCCTGAGCACTGGGACTACAAGCACATACTATCTCCATATATATACAATGGGACAAAGTTGAATTGAAAAGTTTCAAAATCCACCATAACTTTTGTTTCCATCCATTTCATATGCCAGATAAGCATTATATTGAAATTGGGATCTTAAAGAGCAAATGATTGAAAATTCTGGAAATTATTTGCATACACTTTCCCAGTAATGAGGGGGAACCCCAAAAAAACCCAGAATTATTTTTTGGAGCTTGGGCCCCTTGTAGTACAGGCTTCCCCCACTAGGTAAGTATTCTAGGAACCCAAAGGTATCAGTTTACCAGCTAATACTGTTGTAAGAGGCTACATTTGGCCTCAGTGAATTTTTTTTGGAGAGTCAACATGTTTGCCCATTTCATGATGAGTGATTTATGAGCACACCTGCTTATACCACACTGAGTGTTCAGCAGTTTTTTACCTAAAACAGCATGACCCCTGTACCCCACTCTCCCCATCCTACTGAGGTTGGGTGCAATCTCACCCCAGCAACTGTTTTTTTGTTTCCCTGGATAAAAAAAAAGCCTTCAAAGGGAAACAGTTTGCCAATGTGAAGAGGTGAAACAAAAAACAGCAGCAGCACTAAAAAGCATCAAAATTGAGGAGGTCAAAAACTTTTTTGAGCAGTCAAAAAAGCATCTAGATAGGTGTATTGCATCAAATACTTTGAAGTACTTTGAAGGTGACTGAAGTTTAAACATGTAAGAATAAATACACACTTTTTTATAAATAAATTCCAAGTGTTTTAGGGACACCCCCTCCCTCTGCACATCCTGGCATCTCCCTCTCTATGGGGCAATAGGCATTCCCACTGTCCAGCCCCTTCCAGAAACAATTTTCAACCAGGACGTGGTTTATTTATGCTTCCATTGCATGTCTCTTTAGATTCAGGCAGAATAAATTTGGTCTCTGTTCCAGGTATCATATTGTGAGGTAATTTTAAATGTAGGAGAAAAAAGGAAAACGGCTACAGCTGAGCAGTGACTCAGGGAAGTGATACAAGAAATTTACCACATCCAGTGTGAAACCCTGCATCCCAAGGCAAGGTGGCATGAGTGACCAGGTGTGTTCATACCTGCCCTGTGGCTGTAAGACTATACTATGCAGTTGACTTACTTTGTGTGACAGAGGATTCACATTCTTCCCCTCCACATTACACACAGCCTACTTATTCACAACTACAGCTACTCAGTGGGCGCGGTCAACTCATGTCTGTATCTATGACAAAGACTACAAATGTCATAACCCCCGCGCCTTTGGGAGGCTGAGGTGAGTGGACTGCCTGAGCCTGAGGGTTCGAGACCCACCTGGGCAACTTGGCGAGACCTCATCTCTACAATAAATCAAAAAATTATTAGCCGGGCGTGGTAGCGCGCACCTGTAGTTCCAGCTATTCGGAAGGCTGAGGCAGAAGGATCGCCGGAGCCCAGCAGGTCGAGGCTGCGGTGGCTGGGAGTGGTCACTGCACTCCAGTCTGGGCGACAGTGAGACTCCAACTCATAAAAAAAAAAAAAAAAGTCATAGCCTAACTTTAATGCTATACCATTTCCATTTTAGGCAATGAGATCAGCCTATTAGAAGTTAAGAGACTTCTTGTAATAAATCATGCCAGAGATTTTCATTTTAGTCGGAAGCATAGGAAAAAGTACATCTTCCACAGAACAACTGAGAAACAGAATAGATATGTTATCCATGAAGGCCTTGTATCTCAACCCCTTTTCTTTTCTTGTGATTTTGTTTTTGTTTTTGTTTTCCTGCACTGGAGTTCCTCTGTCACCCAGCCTGGAGTACAGTGGCACAGTCAAGACTACTGCAGCTTCAACATGCTGGCCTCAAGCAATCCTTTCTGCCTCAGCCTTCCAAGTAGCTGGAACTATAGACATACATCACCACACCCGGCTAATTTTTTTTATTTATTGTAAAGAGGGGGTCTTACCACGTTGCCCAGACTGGTCTCAAACACCCGAGCTCAAGCAATCCTCTCACCTTCACCTCCCAAAGTACTGGGATTACAGGCGTGAGACACTGGGCCAGACCTCAATTCCTTTTCATAACTCCCTTAAGTCTTTTCCACCTGCCTCAGACAATTGTGTGCTAATATCTCACCCGGGTGCAAGGAAGAACACATAGATAAGAATTCATCTACCTCATCTATGAGTGACTTGGGCTTTGGGGCCCAGTTTCTTGCCATATCCATTCCTTCTTCTCATGGCTATTCTCTGCCAGTGGGTACCTCCCCCCCCCCAATTTTGTGGGTAGAACAGCCCCTCCTGGTTCCTGGCATTCATTCAGGGAGAGCTAGGTGCCAGGTTCCTAGTCCTCAAAGCCTGAGCGACATTGCACATGTGTTGTTCTGATGCAACTCCTCCTCACACTCCAGCTTTGTATGCCCCCTTTATTGATGGCGCCTAGGGGTGTCTCCTTTCTGCTTTCCTAAGCAAGGCAAAATGTCTTTAATGTTGATATCTTTTTACGTGGCTGATACAAGAGGGATGCTTGTCTGCAACAGTTCAATCTGTCAAGTTAACTGGAAGGTAGGGAGGTAACAGGTCTTAACAACAGAGGCACAAAAGGTAGTGTCTGAATGGCAATGGGTGTCTTGCTATTGAGCAACCAGAAGTATGTAAGAACCAGAAGCCACCAAGCATGGTGGCTCATACCTCACATCCCAGCACTTTGGGAGGCCGAGGCAAGAAGATTGCTTGAGCCCGGGAGTTCAAGACTAGTCTAGGCAACATAGTGAGATCTTATCTCTATAACAAAATCAAAAAATTAGCTGGGCATGGTGGCACATGCTTGTAGTGCCAGCTACTTGGGAGACTAAGAAGGGAGGCTCACCTGAGCCTAGGAGGTCAAGGCTGTGAGAAGCTGTGATTATGCCACTGCACTCCCACCCGAGCGATAGTATGAGATCCTGACACACACACACATTAAAAAAAAGAACCAGAAGTAAAAACCAGTCTGGATTCGGGGTGAGGCTTCTTACAAAGCCTACTCTTGGCTTTGTAAGAAGCAGCATGATTAGAGTTGTGCCTTCTACCAGCAAGATCACTTTCCCTCAGGCCTAAACCCCTTCTTCCTCCTGCGGTTCTTTTTTTCATATTCCATAACTTAGGATGTAACTGCTTCAAAAGTGGGTACTTTAGGGATTTCATTTCTGTATCCTTTCCAGAAAAAAAAAGTAAGTTCATGGAAATGTAACAGACAAGATCTACAGGGGACTGTGATTACACAGAGGGAGGAAGAATCCACAGGATGACGATGATGATGACAGTGGTAAACAGCATGCTAGCCACAAATGAGCACCTGAGCCCTTTTTACACAAATTAAGTCAATCCTCACAAAACCTGTGTGAACTCGGTATTATTAGTTCTCCTCATGAAAGGAGGAAACCAAGGCACAGAGCCCAGGGACACTGAACTGGCACCAACATCATCGGGTTTCAGGACCCCGCTCTTGACCATCAGGCTGTACAGCCTCAAGTCAACAATGTGCAGTTGCCCTCAGGACCTGCCACCCTGGCCAGCCCAGAGTTCCTCCGCAGGTCAAGGAAATGAATACACAGCAAGGACGCACTGAGGTGAGACGTAGGTAACATGAGTAAGTGCTTGTATTTCTAAGTCAAGAGATCACATGCAGAAATAGGCTGCCCTTCAAAATAGCCCCCAGAAGCTCAATGTTCATTCCAACTCGGCACCATCACCAAGCACATCTTTAGGTGCCTCTTCTAGAATGCCCTTCAACTCAATTCCATTTCAGTTTTTTGTTGGATTTTTTAGGAAATGGATCTTGCTGTGCTACCCAGATTGGAGTACAGTGGCACCATCACAGTTCACTGCAGCCTCAAAGTCCTGGACTCAAATGACCCTCTTGCCTCAGCCTCTTGAGTAGTTGGGACTATAGGCATGCACTACCATGCCCGTCTAATTTATTGTAGAGGTCTCACTGTGTTGTCTAGACTGGTCTTAAACTCTTAAGCTCAAGCAATCTTCTCACCTCAGTCTCCCAAATTGTTAGGATTATAGATGTGAGCCACCTGTATTTCTTTTAGTCCTATATTTCTTTTAAATATCCTAAGCTTGGTCCTCAAAGATGGATCAGATGTTTGCAAACAACCAGCAGTCAACCTCAGCCAAGCCTAGAGAACAAGGTGTTAAACTGAAGATGTGATTACTTTTATAAGTCCTTCCTCACTTATAAAATGGTTCTTTGGCAATTCTGAAGGAAACAAAAAACTCTGAGTCACAGGAGTTGATTGAAGGATATTGTTTATCAAAATAGTTAAAAGTTAGTTTGTTTTTTAACCTTATAACTTCATAGCTGTATCTACAGATAAGAAGTTTTTCTCTAGGTTTCTCCTCTAAGTGAGAAGGACTATGAGAAACCCCTGGATGTGATGGCAAGTAGTACAGCACTGAGGTTAAGAATCAGGTTTTGGCCGGGCTCAGTGGCTCAGCCTATAACCCCAGCACTTTGGGAGGCCGAGGAGAGTGGACTGCCTGAGCCCGCGGGTTCCAGACTAGCCTGGGCAACTTGGTGAGACCTCATCTCTACAATAAACAAAAAATTAGCTGGGCGTGGTAGCATGCACCTGTAGTTCCAGCTACCTGGAAGGCTGAGGTGGAAGAATCACCAGCACCTAGCAGATTGATGCTGGGGTGGCCGTGAGCGTGCCATTGCACTCCAGCCTGGGAGATACAGTGAGATTCCAACTCAAAAAAAGAAAAGAAAAGAAAAGAATCAGATTCTGCTGGGTGCAGTGGCTCACACCTATTACTCCAGCACTTTGAAAGGCCAAGGTGGTAGGATTGCCTGAGCCCAGGAGTTTGAGACAAGTCTGGGCAAAAGAGTGAGATCCCCATTGCTACAAAAAAAAATTTTTTTTTTTAATGAACTGGTGTGGTAGCTTGTGCCTGCAGTCCCAACTACTCGGGAGGCTGAGTGGGAGGATTACTAGAGTCCAGGAATGCAAGACCAACCTGGGAAACAGAGTGAAACCTTGTCTCTAAAAAAAAAAAATATATATATATATATATATAAAAATTAAAATTAAATTAGCCAGGTGTGATGGCCTGTGTCCATAGTCCCAGCTACTCAAGAGGTTGAAGTGGGAGGATCACTTGAGTCCAGGAGGTTAAGTCTACAGTGAGCTATGATTGTGCCACTGCACTCCAGCCTAGGCAGCAGAGTGAGACCCTGAAGAAAGAAAGAAAGAGAGAGAGAGAGAGAGAGAGAAAGAGAAAAGAAGAAGAAGAAAAAGAATCAAGATCTGACATAAAATACCATGGATCGAATCCTAGTCCTGACATTCACTGATCTCTTGTGCTTCAACGTCCTCACATTTGCAAAACGGGGTATTATCTAACTAGCCATGGTCCAGGTAAGAAAGAGATGGTACTCACACTGTCTACCTGAAAAGAGTTTAAGGAGAGAACTATTTACAAAGGCATGAGCAAGTGAAGGGAAACTTAAGTACTGTGGGGTCCTAGGAGCTAGCAACAGCAAAGAGACATCACCTCCTCTAGGTCTGAAGGGGCAGGAGAAGGATTAGTTGCAGAACCCAGAATAATTTAGCTTACCAACAGCCGTAAGGAGAGGGCTACCCTACAGAGTTGTGGTTCTCAGCAGGGAACCCTACACATCAACGACCTGCTGCCTGGTGAAGGAGGAAGCAAGAGAAATAAATACCCTAGCCTATCTCCCAAGAAGCCCACATGAGATCCCTAATGGCCTGCCTTCCAAGGCACAGAGCATGGTGGATCAGAGGGCCAGAGACTATCCAGCTGGGTGTTTCCATCTAAGTTGTCATGAGCCAACCCTCTCACAATCCTGTGTTTTATGTTCCTGTCTGTCCTACTAATGAAAATGCCACAGAGCAGGAAGTATCAGCTAACTCACTGCCCAGCCAGGACACACATCAGTTACTTTTACTACCTCCTATTATGAGACAAATTTATATAATAATGCAATTGTTTAAAAAATGAGATATGATCAAATGACTACATAACACAGGAAATAAGTAGAGACTAGTACCTTTAAAATACAGATCTGACCTGTACACGCATGTTTGTTGCAGCTCTATTCACAATAGCAAAAACATGAAACCAACCATGCTGCCCACTGAAGCTGGACTGGATTAAAAAAATGTGGTACATATACACAATGGAATATTATGCAGCCATAAAAAAAGACAAACATGGATTTCGCAGCAACTTGGATGGATTTAGAGTCGATCATACTCAGTGATCTATCACAGAAACAAAGAACAGAGTACCACATGTTCTCACTCATAAATGGACCTTGAGCAATTATCATAATACTATAAGAAAGGGATTGGCAGTAGTGGAAAGCTGCCAAGGGAGGGGGGTCAGGATTGGCAGTTGAGGGAAACTGCCAGGGGAGGGAGGGCACACCTCATCACAAGGGTACCTGCATAATGAACATATGAATATCTAACCCTGAATTGAACCCCACATCTTTAAAATAAAGAAAAAAATAAAAAATAAAATACAGATCTGGATTTCCATCCAGGCTTCCTTCCTGCCCTATTAGCTTGCAGGGTATGTGATGCTCCAAAACCTCATCCCAGAACATCAGCTCAGAAATAGGCCAGTCTGAATTTGATTAAAGCCACCAATATTTTCTAATAACAGTGAATTTCCTCAATTTGATTATATGAATATAGTTAATTCCATTTGGGAGATAACACAAGCTTAAGTGGTTCAATGCAACATGAGTATGTCTACACTTAAATTCTACTAAAGCCATTATAGAAAGACCTTTTGGGATCACCACACATTCCAGGAACTGTAAGATAAACAAACAACACAACTACAACGAGACTGGTTTTCTTCAACCAGTCTCTGGCATACCAAACTAGTGCCTAACTGTGTGCAAAACATACCAACTGTACCTATTCATATAATAGAAGGTAAGGTTCAATAACAATCCCAGGAAGAAAGATGTTAACCAATAATAGTTAACCAAACCAAGTTAATAGTTAATTTATAAAAATATAAAATATAAATATTTTATATTTTTATAAATTAACTATTAACTTTAATACATTTAAAAAAGTTAAAAATCTCACATAGCAACTCATATAATAAGCAAAATACAGGAATACTTAATTCATTAAAAAATTTAACAAGCACAGGCCCAGTGTGGCGATTCACACTTTGGGAGATCAAGGTGGGAGGATTGCTTGAGCCCAAGAGTTCAAGACCAGCAACACAGTGGTCTTCGTCTCTACAAAAAATTAAAAAAAATTAGCCAGACATAGCGGCATGTGCCTATAGTCCCAGCTTCTCTGGAGGCTGAGGCAGAAGGATCACATGATCACAGGAAGGTAGAGGCAGTGAGCCATGACTGTGCCACTGCATTCCAGTCTGGGAGACAAAGTGAGACCCTGACTCAAAAATAATAGTAATAATAATAATAATAGATGATTGCATATATGTCTTTCTGTAAATTATCTTTTCACTTACTAGATCTTGGATCTATTCCCATATCAGTATATATAGAGCTACCACATTCTTTTTAAAGGCTACATAATATTCCTAATATAACTATTTCATAATTTATTTAAATCACTTCCCAGTTACTAGGCATTTAGGTTAACTTCGATTTTTCTACTCATCTCAATTATTTTCATTAATACTTCACAATAAACAGCTCATACTTTTCCCCATTTACAATCAACTCAATCCTGATACAGCTCTGCTGACTTCACTCAAGTTAATTTTCCATGAAATCAAAGCCATGGTATAGTGTGGGCTGAATGGTTTATGTGCCTTTTTTGGTTTAAGTGGTTGAAAATTTTATTATTTCTTCCACTGAGAGTTGGGTCCCTCCCCTTGAATCAGGACAGACTTGGCAATGGCTTCAAACAACAGGGAGTAGCAGAAATGCTGTTCTCTGACTTCCAAAGCTAAGTTATACAAATCGGCTCACCTCTAGGGACTTTTCCTTTCTTGGGATGCTCACTCAGGGAACCTCCATCTTGGGAAGCCACCACCATACTGGGAGAGCCAAAGCCCCTTGGAGAATCGACCTGCAGATGCTCCGGCAAACAGCACAGCTGAGTCCAGCCTTCTGGTCACCCCAGACCAGGTCTCAGGCATATGAGCACATGAGTGAAGACACTTCCAGATGATATTTGCCCCCAGCAGTTTGAGTCTTCCCAGCTGAGGCTCATTAATTGGTCCAATAAATGAAGCAGAAACAAGCCATTCCCACTGTGTCCTGTCTGAATTCCCAACCCAAAGAATCTGTGAGCATAAGGAGATGGTTGGTTTTATTCGACTACATTTTGGGATGATTTGTAATAAGTTCAACTGGAGTAAAGATATTCAAATTCAAATTCTTAGTGAACTTGGAGTTTAAGATTTGGTCAGGCTCTCTGGATTTCAATTATTCCACAAAGACTTTCGTAGACTGACATTATTCTGATATCCAAAAATTATGAATAGCACAAGTTTATTTTAACACCTTTCATCAAGATGATGGGAATGTTAACTGATTTTAACACAAATAGATTTTTAAGAAAGAAAAAAATACAGAAAGAAATAAAAGCTAGAAAGAAGTATGCCTAAGTGCTCACAATTACTATATTTGGATAATAAGATCAAAGATTATTTACAAATTTTTATTTCAGATTTTCTTCTAGGATAACAATCTATTACTTCTAAAACCTTTTTAAAAGTTAGTTTAATAAACAATGGAAAGACCCTGCTGCACTTGCAGATCAAGATCCAAAGCCAACTCCTGGCACAGAACAGTGGCTGCCTGGGCTCCATACCTTCCTGTGCATCAGCAGACTTGAACACTTTTCTCACTCCACCTGTTGCCAATACCACATCCTGCTCCCTCTCCCATCCTGGGTCCCCAGCAGACCCATGGCAACAAAGACTCCAGGGTAACAAGGGCACCACAAACTGCTCTTCATGTCACCGGATACCTAGAGAACACCCCCAACTAGGAGAGCAGGTGTCTGGGTGCCCATCACCCTGCAAGCCTAGCAACTCAAAAGGTGTGCCAAGCCCTTCTGCAGGCTGGTTCTCCTCAGTGGGTCTCCACTCAGATTAAACCCCAGGAGCCAGCAAACAGCTCCGAGTCCAAAGCAGTCCAAATGCTGCCTCTCTGGAGCTGGCTGGCCCCTTCCATGCCCATTCAGGGGTGCAGCCATCTGTCTCAGGCCATCCTGTTAAACTGCTCCTCTCAACACCGAAAAAGCCACTGCCAGCACTGGTCCTCCCACTGCTAACACCTGCAAGGCTGGAGCCGGGCTTGTGCAGTCACCCCCAGTACACAGAAGGGTGAGCAGCCCTGCACACGACATTGCTGAGAGCCTTCCGTTGCCCCGGCTCAGAGTATTGCACCCTCCCCGTGCACATATCTATCAACTTTCCTTTCACTGTCAAGAGCTGGTCCTCACCAGAGCCTCACTGTTGAGTGTGGCCCACAGACCTGCAACATAGGCACCACCTGGGAGTTTGTTACGCACTCTGACTCTCAGGTGCAGCCCAGAGCTGCTGGAGCAGAATCTACAGTTTCTCCAAACCCTCACATGACACACACACATCCAAGTGTGGGAAGCACTACTCTCAGGATCCTCCTTGAAAATGGAACATTTTAGTCGGGCTCGGTGGCTCAGTCTGTAATCCCGCACCTTGGGAGGCTAAGGTGAGTGGATTGCCTGAGCCCGCGGGTTCGAGACCCACCTCGGCAACTTGGCGAGACCTCATCTCTACAATAAATCAAAAAAATTAGCCGGGTGTGGTAGCGCATGCCTGTAGTTCCAGCTACTTGGAAGGCTGAGGCGGAAGGATCGCCAGAGCCCAGCAGGTCAAGGCTGCGGTGGCTGGGAGCAGCCACTGCACTCCAGTCTGGGCGACAGAGTGAGACTCCAACTAAAAAAAAAAAAAAAAAAAAAAAAAGAAAAGAAAATGGAACATTTCTGTCAGGATAAAACCTGGGCCACTATCCATGGTAGAAATTTTGAAAAAAATAGTTTTAAATGGTGGGAACAAGCATAATCCCATTCCAAGCAGAAAGAGCTCATTATTCATACACTCCAGAGAGGGGAAGGGGAGGGCTCAGCTCGCTGCATTTCAAGGCCAAATCCAAGAGCAGAAAAATGAGGGTATTTCACGTTGAATCACCACCCACTGCCACAAACACTAATTGGTCCAGTAAATGGTATTATAAAAGCTTAAGGTGGGAACTTGGCCAGACAAAACATAGTCACACAAAAAGAAATGTCCAGAAAACAAATTTGTTCCTTTACCTATAGCAGTGATTCTCACCTGGGGACAGCTGACAGTGTCTAGAGACGTTTTATGTTGTCACAAGTGAGGGGGTGCAACAGGGATGATGCTTAAACATCCTACAATGCACAGGCAGCCCCCCACAACCACAGCTGTTCAGTCCTAGCCATCCACAGTGCTGAAGCTGAAAAAACCTGATCCACAGGATTAACTCTAAGGTTATCCTTTCTTCCCTCTGCATGCCCACCCCATCACATAGTGACCACCCCACGGCCCAACTCAGATTCCAGGAAAGGCCTGCACTCCCCCCACTCTGTGGTTTTCCCCCTTGGCTCCGAGAAGAGCTGCCACTGAGTGTGTGACAGCTAGGGATGGAGGAGCAGGCCCCGTCCTTTCAGCAGGAGTGCCCCCTCCTCATTACCCATGCAGCCCGGGCCTTGGGTTACCTATTATAAAACCACGGCTGTGCGAGCGGGAAGGGGCCCTAGTGATCCTCTTGTTCGGGCCCTGCATGTATTGAAGAGGCTGCTTCATAGCAGGCTCTGCACACAGACCGACTCCTTTATGACAGAGAGAAAGGGGCCAGGACCCACAAGGAATGCAGAGAAAGGAACAATGGCACAAGCCCCAAGTCTGAGGAGCCAAGCGCTGCTGAAGGGCAGTGTTCTATTTTTAGCCCAACTTTCCTGAAAAGGCACCCCACTTTCCCTTTTCTGGAATGCCCGCATCCTCTCCAACTGCTTTGGCTTCCCCTCTCCTACAAAGGCTGTACAGACTCTGTCTAGGAAAGGAAATCTCACTGCACGGAACAGAGAAAGACCCATCCTTACAGACAGGGTGATCACACATCCCAGTTTACACGGAACCAGCCCAGTTTACACGGAACCAGTCCAGTTTACACAGCTGCCTTGGGATAATTAACAGAATCCTCCTTTCCTAGGTGTCTGGGTCTGGATGATGAATTATACTGTAACCTTTCTTCTGGGGCACTCTGTTCCCAGGGAGAACAAAGCCCTGGGCCTGGCATGCTCTAGCAGAGCACATTAAGCCATAGACCTTAAAGTTAAACTGATGTGCAATTATGTCTAATTTGGTCCTTGCTGGTGACATGCCAACGGCCTGAAATTCTGCTCATGGAAAATGACTGGATGCTGATGAGGGAAACCCAGAACAGAGCAAACACACTCTAATCTTGTGACTGGAGAGTATCAAGGGAGAAGGTGCTGGCACAGACCATGGGAAAACCTGCTCTGAACCCCATCCATGAAGTCAGCTACCCAAGATTTTCCAGTTCTAACTCAGTCTATCTTCCAACTTCTAACCCCAGCATGCACGAGAAACTCCCATCTCTGTGAGGTCTGCACACTGCCCCCTGAGGCACAGATGGTGCCATGGAGCTCACAAGCACAAGTAAGAAGGGTACAGAAAAGTGAGACCAGCAGGAAGATCACTGGGAGATTATTGCATCACACCAACCATGTCTACCTGAGATCCCAAGAGCCCACACCAGTCAAGACCACACAGAGGAGAAACTTATCTTTCGCAATCAGAAGGGATAACGTGAAAACTAATGTGCTCCTCTTTAACACGATTACAGGTCTCTCAGGAAAAAAGACGACTACAGAACAGGGAACATCATTCTATCTAAAACAACTGCTAATAACTTGACACGTTTCCTTCCAGTCATTTTTTAAAGTCCAACTTGACTATTTTATTTTACTTTATCTTATTCTATTTTACAACTATGGGACATAAGTGAGGATTTACTACATAGGTAAGTTGCATGCAGGTCAAGTTTGGGCTTGTAGCTGGCCTTCTCTCCCACTGGTAGTGGACCTGGTACCCAGTGTGCTGCCACGTGCCTCCTTCCAGTCTTTTCCTCATACAACCTAAGTTCCAGCTTCCTCAGTGTATTCTGCCTTCTCACTTCATTCTATGCATTTCTCCGTGTCACTGTAAACCAAGCCATTTATTTTAAGTAGTGTCTGTGGTTCTGCAATGGCAACATTAACAGCTGTTTGCTATTCAGACTTCAAACGTTTATGTACAACAGAAGGTAGTAAATAAAAAGGATGGAGAAGAAAAAGGAAACCGTGCAATGAAATTTTAATGAAGAATCCATCTCCCAGAACAGTCCCGGTCACTGTATTGTGAGCCTCTCCTTCAATCTGCTGGAATCAGCCAAGAGGGCAGCCCCCAACTTAACTGAAAAGTCCAGATGGATGGGGCACATCAGGGAATAAAGAGCGAGGAAGGCAGGCTTAGAGTCTCCACAGGAGAGAAGGAATGCTGAGGGGGAAGGAGCAGAGAAGGTCTGAGTGCCAGTACCCCTCAGAGTCTACAGACTCCCTGCCTCCTGTGGCAGTCAAGACCTTTGGTGCATGGTGCTCTCCTTTCCTCTAAGAGACCCATGCATGCCTTCTCAAAGCTGGGCCTCAACCAGGCTGTCTCCTCGTCACATGCCATGTTCTCCTCCAGTCACTCAGTCACTGCACCAGGCACTGTGCTAAGTGCTTCACACTTGCTATCTCATTTGTCTTAACGCCATCAGATAGGTGCTACGACTTCATTCTTCCAGTTCACAGAAGAGGAAACCAGAGCTGAGTGGCAGCAAATGACAGAGGCAGAGCCAGGCTCTGGGCCACTGTGCCATGTTCCCACCCACAAGGTCAGCTCCCTTAGGGCAGAGGGCAGCCCAAGTGCTTTTGTTCAGTGAATACTTTACTTAGATCTCACTTTCTTCCTCAAAACATTTGAAGAGGTTTACAGAGGTAGATCTGTTAGAAAACAAGATTTATAAATATAAAGAACTTTTAAAACCAGGTAAAGGGAAAATAAAAGTAGGCAAGGACAATGAAAGCAGTGGGACATAAATACACAGAAAACAATGTTCAAGCCCTTCTTCACAAATTCTATAGTTAAGTCTCAAATTTGGTTTTGCTTTCTATCAGTCAAAGCAAAACAAACAAAAAAACCAGAAAGTAGAGATTCACAAACTTGAGTTATGAGTTTATTTCAGGAAATCCTGTTGCTATAGAAATTATGATGGAAACAATGTATGTCTCAGTCATTCAGTGTGATCAGAGTTTCTAAAAGAGTTTACTTTCTGCTCAAAGTTAGCCAAATCCACAGGTGCCATAATGTAAACTTGGCAGAAACACCTCTAAAAAGGATCACACCTTTTCCAGTTCCTTATTCAGAATGTGCTGAACACACTCTTAAGTCACTGAGAGAGTGCAAATTACTATTGTGAATTGTTTTCTTCTAAGCTGTGATGTTCTTACTGTGCAAGCATTCTCTCTCTCTTTCTCTGTTAGCACACACCATGACTTCATCTGTCTTTTTGATGCTTCCAGATCCTCACTTTGATATCCTCATTTTTGCACTCATGCCACTCTTCCTTCCTTCATCTGTTTTGCAATGACTTCTCAGCTTTGGGGATAACCAAGCACTGATTTAAGAGCAGGCACCAGCCAATCCCACTAACTCACAGTTTCTCCCTGGCAACACACGTCATTGTTCATGGTTAGACAGTCACTGTACCAAAAAGTGTAAGATGTCTAAAATTTTTCCTTCTCCCAAATTGAATGGCTATACTGAGTTGCTTAGTGGTAATCTGTTATGGCAGAACTAACCAGGAAACTAATAAGATGGTTAAATGCTTTATCTAGAAGACAGAGTACTAAGTACCCAAAGCTGACTTTCTAGCTTGTATTCCACAGGTCTGGTAGGCACAATGCCTGGAATAACACTGTCCAGGTTCAAATCCTTCACTCTGCCACTCACTAGCTATGCCTTGGGCAAGGTGCTTAATCTCTCTGTGCCTCAATTTTCCCACCTGTAAAGTGGGAATAATATTAGCAACCTTGGAGGGTTGTATGAAGATTAAATTAGGTAATTCCCATAAAGTGCTTAGAAGAGTTCCTGGTATACATGTTTTTTATTATCAGCATCACTCGAGATTAAACTGACAGAAGAGGTTGGAAGCCAGTCCCCCCATCTTAGAGCTGTATACTCAATGCCTACTTCTCATGGATCTGTCCCCTCCTCCTTTCAGACGTGAAGCACAATCACCTCAGACTGTATAAAGGAGCCAGAGATAGACAGGACACCCAAGTGAAGATCAGGGTTTTCCACCCAAGTAGGATCGTCTGAGTTTCAAAACTTCCTCGGCTCTTCTACAGAGCCAACATTTTCTCTTGTTAAATATTCCTGGGAACTCCACACATTGTACTTAGCACAATCTCCAAACTAATCATTAAGAAACAGCAACTTGGTTACATGGAGTTAAAGTGTTTTCTTATCATCATTGGCTCATTTCCACCCAGGGAATGGAAGAATAATCCGCCTTCAAAAGCAGCTGGCTGCAGAGTCCTGGGCCTACCTCAGTGGAAGCACAAGGAAGTCAGACACCTCCAAACACGTTTGCTTAATCTGGACCCTATGCCTCAGCAGTATATAAATATTACCAACACTTACCCTTAGGAAATACACAGTGTCTGCACAGTTTTGCTGCTTTTTTTTTTTCCCTGAGTCAGGGCCTCACTCTGCTGCTCAAGCTGGAGGGCAGTGGCATGATCACAACCACTGCAGCCTCGACATTTTGGTAGCTGGGACTACAGGCGTGTGCCACTGCACCCGGCTAAACTTTTTATTTTTGTAGAGATAAGGTCTTGCTATGTTGCCTAGGCTGGTCTCGAACTCCTGGGCTCAAGCAATTCTCTTGCTGTGACCTCCCAAAGTGCTAGGATTACAAATGTGAGCCACCAAACCCAGCTCACAGTTTTTCCAGGGCCCTCATATGCCCCTGCCACCTTTTCCTCCCGTTAAGAGCCACCATTCTAGATGCCCAGGCTGTCCGTCTCAAGACAACCAAATAGAGATCTCAAGTCTGGCAAAACAGTAATAATTTATTTAAAAATACCAGCTTTTGGGGATAATTGGAACTATCTAAACACATTTAAAATCAATGGGAAATGTCATATTATTAATAGCCCGCACTGAATGAATGCCTTCTATATATCAGGCACAGAACACTTTACACAGATTCGTTCATTCAATTAATTCTTTTTTTTTTGAGTTGGAGTCTCACTCTGTCGCCCAGACTGGAGTGCAGTGGCTGCTCCCAGCTACCGCAGCCTCGACCTGTTGGGCTCCGGTGATCCTTCTGCCTCAGCCTTCCAAGTAGCCGGAATTACAGGTGCGCGCTACCACGCCCGGCTGATTTTTGGATTTATTGTAGAGATGAGTTCTCGCTGCCCAGGCGGGTCTCGAACCCGCGGGCTCAGGCAATCCACTCACCTCAGCCTCCCAAAGGCGCAGGATTACAGGCTGAGCCACCGAGCCCGGCTTCAATTAATTCTTCTTAGGATTACTATCCCCACTTTACAGCTGAACAAGAGGACCCAGGAAAGCTAAGATCTTGCTCAAGATCACACAGCTAGTATTTAGAGGAGTAGGTTAGCAAACTAAAAAGATATTCTATTTAAAAATCCCATAAGCCCCAGGGAGGCAACCTGTTACTTGACTTTACACTATCTAAAGGGACCAAAGGCAACTTGTTGTCAATGCACTATTTAAGTAACCAATCAAAAATTAAATCTCTTAAAAGTTATACATAACATAAAGAACTATACTTTAATCCTTGTCCTGAATACCTGAGGTCACATCTGAGGTCACAGAGAAGTCAATTGTGCCACAGCTGGGCTGTATACTCATTGCCCTACATCCCTGGGAATAAAAGATGGATCCTCCCATGGCCTCCCAGGAGGTGATCTGAACGAAGCCTAAAGGCCTGCATTCAAACTCTTCCTTGAATTCAGAGATACTGCACCTTTCTAAGGGTTCTGCGGTTCACTTCATTGAAAAGTGAGGAGTGTACAATTCCTCAAAAAATTAAATAGAATTACTAGAAGATCCAGCAATCCCACTTCCAGGAATAAACCCAAAGAAAGGGAAGGCAGGGGCTCGAACAGGTCCTTACACACCCATGAGCACAGCAGCAGCGTTCACTACAGCTGGAAGGGGGAAGCAGACTGCGTGTCCATCAACGGGTGAGTAGATAAATGAACTGTGGCATGTGCATACAATGGGATTTATTCAGCCTGCAAAAGGAAGGAAATACCAACATATGCTACCACACAGATGACCCCTAAAGACATGTGAAGTGAAATAAGCCAGACACAAAGGGGAAAATACTACATGATTCCACTTCCATGAGGTACTGAGAGCAGTCAAATTCACAGAAGTGGGAAGTGGAATGGTGCTGCCAGGGGCTGGGAGGAAAGGGAAGGAAAACTGTTATTTAATGAGAAATGAGTATGGAGTTTCAGTTTGAGAAGATCAAAGAGTTGTGGAGATGATGGCAGTGATGGTTACACAACAGTGTGAATGTACTTCATGCCACAGAAGTGTCCACTAAACAGTGGCTACAATTTTATGTTTATTAAAAATATATATATACACACACACACACACACACACTTTTTTTTTTAAAGAGATGAGGTCTTACTATGTTGCCTAGGCTGGTTTTGAACTCCTGGCCTCAAGTAATCCTCTTGCCTCGGCATCCCAATACGCTGTGATTATAGGTATGGGCCACCATGCCCAGCCTGTTATGTGTATTTTATCCCAACAAAACATATGCACACACACACAAACTGGGATGGTTTTAAATAATTCAATGAATTTGAAACCTTCCCTGCACACTAGAATCTCCTAGGGAGGTTTGAAAAAACCCTATGCAATCACCAGTAGTGGGAAGCTGTGGCCCCTGACACGACACACCTGGACTAACAGGCTCACTCACAAGGCATCCCACCAGGAAACTATCCTGAACTCCTCAGGGGACTCCAGGACACTGAACTGACAGGGAGATGGGACCACTCTTCTAGCCCGGGAAATGCTTTAGGGTCACAACAGCCAAAGGCAATGTGAGAAACTTGACTGGATCCTAAAACATGACCAAATAGGACAGCAGGGGAAACTGTAGTGCAGAATTTATGATGAACAACAGAACTAAACACACGACAGTGGCCATACCGAGGACGAGGCCAGGGAGGAGAAGGTTCTTCTTCTTGGGATGTGGGATGAGAGAGGTCTTACATCCCAGCGTCTGCAGGCGGAGCAGTGTGATGCAATGTCAACGGCTGGTGAAGCTGAGTGAAAGGAATGAATGTTCACTGAGTTCTTTGAGGTTCGCTTGAAAGAAAGCTTGAAAAAATTTTAAATTGAAAAAAAGGCTATAATACTGAGTGACCTTTCACAGAAACAAAGATCAGAATATCACATGTTCTCACTCATATAATGGACCTTGAACATCCAATGTAATACTATAAGAAAATGACTGACGGTACTGGGAAACTATGGGGGGGAGGGGGATGGGATTAACAGTAGCAAATATCTGTCTGGGGCTGGGAAAACACCTGCCTGAATGAAACGTAATTGTACACCTAACCCTTAACTGTACCCCACAAAACCATAATAAAAAATACTGATTAATTATAAAAAAAAGAAAAAGAAAAATACCTATGCCAGAGCTCTACCCCCAACCAAACGGAAGCTGTGGGGATGGTATCCAAGGAACCAGTGTTTTCTTGGTAAAGCTCCCCTGGAGTTTCTAGTGGGCAGCCAGGTTGACAACCATGAATTAGACAATCTCTAGTCTGAGGTGTGATATCACTGTGGCATGGGTAACAGTCAAGGATGGTCAACTAACCTAGGAGGCCCACCCCCCATGGGTACCCAGCAGCTCTGGGAAACCTTCTCAAGCCCAAGTGACCCCACCTGCCTACCTTCCACTGCCATCTTCTACTTTTCCTAAGAAGAAGCCACAGGAATTCGGCTTTATAAAGAAATGATTGCCATCCTCAGATCAGGAGACAGAACTGCCTTCCCAAGCGTCACCCCCCATTGTTAAAAACACAGATGTCCCCTGCCCCGGACAGTAGTTTCTCTTTATGAAACATCTTCCTGCAACCTGAGTCTCAAATAAACTACTCTTGAAAACCCTTTTCCAATTTAGAAATTCCTACTACTAACTTATACTTTCAAAATTTACACTTTCTGGTAAAAGAAATGCTAAGATAGACAAGGAAGAACCTGGTCAGAGATCATATGCAAGGATTTAGGATATTGTAGATTTATATCAAAGATATTGCCACCCAGAAGGTAAAATATTGCCTTTCAAGTTAGAAGAGGAAAAAAATCTCATTTTAAACATGGGCTCAAAAAAGGCATGTCACAAAACTAAGGTGGTACTGCCTTTGAAGTAGATGATTAAATGATAAACCCTTTCAACATCAGTAAAAAACACCAAAGAGTCAATCATTCAAGTAAGTGGCAAATTCTCCTCCTCCAACACATATGCAAACATTTGAGCAGTTTTCAGAGCATCTCCCATACCTCCAACCCTGTCTGAGGTAAAGTAAACATAAACCCATTTTTCACATGAAGACAGAAGGGCAGAGAAGTCAGACCCCTTGTCACTCCACCTAAGTCCTCCATTCATCCAGCCCAACCATCACAGAACTTCATGTCACTCATCGGTCAGGTTGACACTAATTCCACTGGCTGCTTCAGCATTACAACTTGATGCCAAGGGCAACAGCAGCCTTCAAAGGACCAAACAAGAGGCATCCATCTTGTTTTGCCCTTATGTTCTTCACAAATGCTTTCCTCCCAATTTGAGTGACTAAGGCTCCAGGCAGGAGAGACACTATAGCCTCCTGCCATTTTAGGTAGGCCCTGGTCACATTTGACCCCTGAGGCATTTGGTCTGCAAGCATTGTGTAAACCCCATCACATACATGGCATCCAGCCCTTCAGGTTGAAGGAAGGAATAGTCACGAGTAAACCATCTCTTTACCGGTTCTTCAGAGTTCTCTTTCTGAGTCAAGAGAACAATCCACTTAGATATCACAGTCTTTATTTACCCCATGGACGGACACTACTATCTGATTCATCACTGCCTTTTACAGATCAGATTCCCTGCACACTTTTCCTCCACAAATGTTTAACTACAGGAGCATAACAATGGTAGCATCCTGGACCTCTCAGAATTTCTGTCCCTCATTCTCTGTCCCTCAATCTGTTTGGGTACACATATACACTTGGAAAATTAGATTGCCACTGAATTCTTCCAATAATAACAGACCTGTTTTTCAGACTCTAACTTTCATTAGGCAGAGTTGGTAAATAGAACTCTGTATCTTGAAGAGCATAGGGTAACTGCAATAACTTTTCTTAGTCCAACTACAAAAACATGTATTATGGAAAATTTGAAGAAATAAAATTTAATCACAAAATATCTCATTCTCTAAAAGAACCACTGTTGACATGCTGACCTATGTATCAAACACTAAGGACACAGCACTGACCAAAAGATATAGTCCTAACCCTCATGGATTTTATTGTTATTCGATTTTATCCACATTCTTCTCAGAATAATCAATGTGTAACAATATTTTTCAAAAACACATTTTTTTAAAGGTAATACAGTATTATAGTAAAAACTATTTCACACAGCATTCCCTTCCCACTCTTGCCCCTAGATCCTCTTCCTAAAGGCAACTTCTTCGTCATCTTTTTTTTTTTTTTTTTTTTGAGTTGGAGTCTCACTCTGTCACCCAGACTGGAGTGCAATGGCCGCTCCTGGCCACCGCAGCCTCGACCTGCTGGGCTCCGGCGATCCTTCCGCCTCAGCCTTCTAAGTAGCTGGAATAACAGGCGCACGCTACCATGCCCGGCTGATTTTTTGATTTATTGTAGAGATGAGGTCTTGTCAAGTTGCCCAGACCAGTCTCGAACTCGCGGGCTCAGGCAATCCACTCACCTTGGCCTCCCAAAGTGCTGGGATTACAGGCTGAGGCACCGAGCCTGGCCTGTCTTTTTTTTTTTAAAGTCAGGGATCTCACTCTGTCATTCCTCACCGCGGCCTGCAGTACAGTGGTACAATCATTCCTCACTGCAGCCTCAACCTCCTGGACTCAGGAGGTCCTTTCGCCTCAACTTCCCAAGTAGCTGGGACTGTAGGCATGCATCATCATGCCTGGCTAATTTTTAAAATTTTTTTGTAGAGATGAAATCTCCCTATATTGTCCAGGCTGGTCTCCAACTCCTGGGCTCAAGCAATCCTCCCACCTCAGCCTCCCAAAGTACTGGGGATTACAGATGTGAGCCACCATGCCCGGCTACCAAAAACAACTTTTAAAATAAGCTTCTAGAAGTGTTCACACATACACAGGTTAAATATATCATTCCCTTTTTGACTGCTAGATTATTTGCCATACTTAACAGATCAAAGGTACACATTTTCAGGGATTTCAAAGCCACCTCATAGAAGCACAAAATAAGTTCGATTTTTTTCTAAGAGTTCACCTAATAAAATATGAAAAGTTGCAGTCAGAGCCTACACTGAGGAGGAATACGTAAGCACAATCCTTCAAACCACTGGCCAATCCAAACAAACGCTAGCCAATATTATACTGGAGAACTCAAGAAGAAAGCTTCGAGACTATCCCCAGAGTCAGTGCCAGAGGACTGACCCTGGTTCTCATGGAGAAAAACCTGTATCTTTATATATTATTTATAAATGCATATTTTTTCCTTTGGAAAACAAAATTCATCAGCAGATAACAGGATGAGAGCGAGACCATGCGTTTCTTAGCTCTGTAATGACCATTTCTTGAACAAACTTCCTAAGAGTTCAACAAGCAGCAAGGCTGTGGCAGGCTGCCTTACTAGACCTTACATGGGGATCACAGAGAATGGGGGTGGGTGAATGCAGAGCCATATTCCATGAGGCTGGCTATGTGGCTGGCATGTTGCCAGGCCCCTCAGCAGAGCCCTGCCACGCCTGCTCAGTCAGCCCAGGGCTGAGGCAAAGAACACAGAAGTGACATGCAAGGGCCCAGGTGGGAACCAGCCAAGTCTGGCTGATGGCAATGGTCTCTATGTGAGGTGAGGAATGGAGGGGTTGATAGGAAGCATTTACATGAAACTCATCAGAATAAAAAACCTGGTAGAAATGGGAGGGAGGCAGAATGAACGAGTAATCAGAAAATGAGCACATGGGATACAGCACAGGTTCCCTGTTTCCTGGCTCACTGAGCTCCTGAAACTAACGCTTCACTAACTTTCTAGAGGCAGTAAGGCCCGAGGGATGTCAGATGAACCCAGCATACTTCCCCACTTCCCTTCTAAACCCCCCAGGACTGGGTTGACCAGAAGGTTGGCTGACCCTGGTAGCAAAGTCAAACTCTACATTCTGAAGCAGGCATTAAGACATTTCAAGTAGCTCTATCCCACCTAGATCATATTATGAATCCTTGGGCTTTTAGCAGCAGCAGCAGCAATGATCAACTTAAATATGGGAGCTTAAATAAGGTAAGAGAATGCTTGGAAACTTCAGAGTGACAACTCGAGGGCCACCTGCAAGAAGGTGAAACATGCAGCACAGAAACTCAAACTTTCCCCCTCCCCAACTGTATCTGGAAACAGCAACAGAGCATATTAGGTTATTTTTAAGTGTATCAACCCAGGGATTAATCTGATCCCCATCCAAGCTGATAGGCTGAATTCCATTTCCATATAGATTACTTAAGAATTTCTCCCATTCTCAAGAGAAAACGGGGTTAGGGTTTTAAATTCACTTTCTGTTAAAGTAGGCAGGAAAGGGCAAAGAGGTGGGATTCTAGACAAGGGGTGAATGGGGGTGATCCGACCACCACCCTCCTGCTATTCAAGTGCTGACTATGTGGAGGCACATTCTGAGCATGTATTTTTCCTTGAAGTAAATCATCTAATCCTTGAGTATGTATGTTCCCACCCACATGTGAGGATGTGAGGAAACTGAGGCACAGGCAAATTCAGATAACTTGCCCAGGTTCCACAGAGGATGAAAGCAAATCTAAACTTAACATTAAATGTTTGCTTGGCACATGTAAGAGGCTGCAATTACCCTTAATTTGACAATATGGAAAAAAAATTCTCACTTATACAAACAGTACAGTACAGACACATTATGCAAAACCTATATCAACGGTAAATATTTATTACCTTCTAAATGCAAGGGTACCAGGCTAATGGCTAGATATTGAACCTAAGCATTACTGAAGTACTTTAAACATATGCTGCTGGCTGGGCACTGTAGCTCACACCTGTACTCCTAGCACTTTGGGAGGCTAAGGCAAGAGGATTCCTTGAGCCCAGGAGAGCGAGATCAGCCTATGCAACATAGCAAGACCTAGTCTTTACAATTTAAAATAAAAAAAGAAAAAATTAGCTGGGCTTGGTGGCACATGCCTGTAGTCCCAGCTACCCAGGAGGCTGATGCAGAAGGATCATCCGAGCCCAGAAAGTTGAGGCTGCAGTGAGCTGTGATCCTGACACTGCCCTCCTGCCTGAGTCACACAATGACACTCTGACTCAAAACAAAGCAAAACAAAAAACAACAAAAATATATGGTGTTTTAATCACAGGCAAATCAAGGCTACTGACTTGCCATGACTTAAAGATAACTATAGGAACTGCATTAACATGACTTAAGATTGAATTCATATTGCCAGTAAAATACGAGAATTGAGACAAATTATCACAAATGAATCTACCTTAAATTTTTAAAAATGATATAAAAGTGTTTTATTTTAGCGATTTAGTGAGCAATGGAGAAAGGAGAACAATTAAAAATCTTCTTTTTGGAGAATCCCAAGAAAAAAAAATCCTAAGAATGTTCTCTTATCTTTTATTGATAGTAAAATAAACAGATCTGTAGTTTCTCTGCAATCTAGGGATAACCTGGGTGCACTTGTGCCTATCAAATGATCTCTCTGCTAACATTCAACAGTTTTAAAGATTGTGAGTGAATAAATGAAAGAATGAAAAACACTTGAAGTTGTCCTGGAAAGAAAAAAAAGGGAAGAAGACATTTAAAAATTCTTACTGTCCAGCTCCTCACTCCCTACTTCAAAAATTAGAATTGGCAGGCCTGGGGCCTCCGTTTTACACAGAAAGGTTTCCCAGCTCACTCAGCCTTGCCACAGCTCCTAAAAGCACCACCTCCACCTGGAACTCCCTAGGAAGCTAACCTCACTTAACTCCTAGTCAGTGGAGACGTCAGACTTTCCATTTATCTTAGTCCATTTTGTGCAGCTATAACAGAATACCTGATACTGGGTCAGTGACAAACAGAAGTTTATTTTCTCACAGTTTTGGAGGTCAGGAAGTCCAAGATCAAGGGCCAGCATCCGGCAAGGGCCGTCTCAGTGTGCCACACGTAACATGGTAACAGGCATCACGTGGGTGACAGAAAAACAGAGGGCCAAACTCATCCTTTTACAAAACCCACCCTGGCAATAACAGCATTACCCCATTCAAGAGGGCAGAGCCCCGATGGCCTCATCACCTCTCTAGCCTCCACTCCCAACACCATTTCACTGGGGATTACACTCCCAACACATGAAACACATTCAAACCACAGCACCTTCCAAATCCCATTTGTCTCCTAGAAAAAAGAAACGCAACCTTAAGGCCATGCCAAAATAAATTATATAAAATAAGCATGAGCTGGTATAGAGTCCATGCCTGGGTTTGTATGTGGTGTTGTGTGTGCTTCAATCAAACACACAAGGAACACTGTAAATCAAGCATGTGTAACATGCACACTCACTGGAAAAAACTTGCCGTCTCTGAGAAGAGAGTAAGTGCACATTAGCAATGTCTTCTTGCCCTTCTGATGTTCTAGTGCACCAGAACCACCTGGAGGGTCTGTGGAAACTCATACTACTGGGACCTACACTAGAGATGGGGGGCAGGGCAGACACCTGCCTTTGCGACAAGTCCTCAGGTCACCCCAGATGTTGGGAGCAGGGCGGACACCTGCCTTTGCGACAAGTCCTCAAGTCACCCCAGATGTTGGGAGCAGGGTGGGCACCTGCCTTTGCAACACATCTTCAGGTGAGGCTCCACTACTGTTGCGCTCTGGGAGCTGCTCTAGAAAACCACGGCGCGGACTGGAGAAACCAGGGTCAGCTCCTTTCCGCACCTTGGCGAGAAGGCCCATGTGTAATACATGATCATAAAATTAAAGGAAAGTCCAGTTAGAGCTTAGGAAAATCTTCTGGGTCTCTTGCAAAAAGAGGTATAATCATCTAAAAGTTCCTTAGGCAACTGTGAATGAACTGAAAACATGGTCTAAGTCATTCTTCAACAAAACTGGCATGGTGGTCATCGGAGGACACTACATCTCCAGTGAAATTTGAGAGGTAAAAATTGTCACAAGTGGCTGGGCATGGGGCTCATGCCTATAACCCCAGCACTTTGGGAGGCCGAGGCAAAAGGACTGTTTGAGCCTAGGAGTTCGAGACCAGCTTGGGCAACACAGCAAGACTCAGTCTCTACAAAACAGCAGAAAGTTAGTTGGGCATGGTGGTACATGCCTGTAGTTCTGGCTACTTGGGAGGCTGAAGTGGAAGGAGCCCAGGAGGTTGAGGCTGCAGTGAGCCATGACCATGCCACTGCACACTAGCCTGGGCAACAAAATGAGACCATGAGAAAGAAAGGAAGAAGGAAGAGGGGGGAGGGGAGGGGAGGGACAGAAAGAGAAAAGTTGCCACAAGGAATAGAACGAGGGAAAATGAGGTGAGAAACCTTACCCCCAAATAATTCGTTTATCGAAACACGTCCTGCCCTAATGACACCTTGCGTTCTTACCTACTCTCAGAGAATTCGCCTACCCTGAGCAAAACTGCCGAGCAGAGCCGCCCGTCCAGAAGACACTTCCAGGCCCAGATGCATAGCAAGGAGGCTCCGTGCAGCCTGGAGAGAGGGCACCAAAGGCCCATAGCCTCACACCACACCACGCATCACCTCCCACTCACTGCACTAGGCACCAAAGATGGTTAATGAAAATACTTTTTTAAAAGCATCTCAAGGGGGCCGGGCTTGGTAGCTCAGCCTGGAATCCCAGCACTTTGGGAGGCCGAGGCGAGTGGATTGCCTGAGCTCACGGGTTTCAAGACCTGCCCGGGCAACTTGGCAAGACCTCGTTTCTACAATAAATCAAAAATTAGCCAGGCGTAGCAGCGCACACCTGTAGTTCCAGCTACTCGGAAGGCTGAGGCAGAAGGATCGCTGGAGCCCAGCTGGTTGAGGCTGCAGTGGCCGGGAGCGGCCACTGAACTCCAGTCTGGGTGACAGAGTGAGACTTCAACTCAAAAACAATGAAAAATTAAAAATAAAAGCATCTCAAGGAACGAGAAGATACTTCATTGAGGGGTGGATCAAGCGACTGTCTTTGAGACAGCTCCAACTGGCCTTCTCTGCCTGTGTAAATAGAGGATTCCATCCTATGTCCCCTTCCAGTTACACCTCCTCCTTCTGCACTGACTCCCACAGCCCACGCACAACCCCACCAGACTATCTACACAGCAAAGACATGAGATGCCTACTAGTTTTTCCTCTGACCTTCTCAAAGTCATGTTCAAATTCACAAGCTTCACACAGCTTTCCCATCACCCAATCCAAATCTGGCGCTCTCGTGTCTTCAAGTCCACAGTACTCGGAAGTACCTTGGAAGAGCAAGCATCTTTCCCAACACCTAGATTATACTGCAAGCTGTGACAGCACAGTCATGTTCTCTTTATCCACAATGCTCAGTTTATATTAGGTGGTTAAGTAATTGGAATAATTACAGCTTGTTTAGCACCATGTGCCAGGAACCACACCAGCCACCTCTATTGGTATCTCATTCCACACATCTCTAAAGGAATCGGAGGAAACCCCAGAGCTACTTGGGCAGGTGGAGGAAGTTAGAATTCAAACCCACACCCATTCAACTCCAAAGCTTTTGCCATTTCATCAACACCACACTGCCTCTCAAGGGAGGAAAAATAAAATAGAGCAGTAGAGTGAAAAAGTAGCAGCTCACTGGTCAGTTTCTGCCTGACTCTTCAGTCCAGACATTCAAGCATGGCCCATATGTGTCACAGAGTATGCTTTACAAGTTTTCTTACTTGGAATCATTGGTGCTTGCCACTATATTTTTACAGAAAAGTCTTTCCTTCACTTCAGTGCCTCATAGTGAGAGTAAGGCATCTCTGTGTACACATAAAATATTTTGATAAAACCTAGATGCACTCTAGAAAAAGCCCAGGTATTCTTCTATGCTTTTTCTTGTGGAAAAATAAAGCAGCAAAATCAGTTTCAAGAATACCATGGGCCGGGCTCGGTGGCTCAGCCTGTAATCCTAGCACTTTGGAAGGCCGAGGCGAATGGATTGGAAGGCCGAGGCGAATGGATTGCCTGAGCCCGCAGGTTCGAGACCAGTCTGGGCAACTTGGTGAGACCTCATCTGTACAATATATCAAAAATTAGTCAGGTGTGGTAGCGCATGCCTGTAGTTCTGGCTATTTGAAAGGTTGAGGCAGACAGATCGCTGGGGTCCAGCAGGTCGACGCTGAGGTGGCCATGAGTGTGCCACTGCACTCCAGCCTGAGCAACAGAGTGAGACTCCAACTCAAAAAAAAAAAAATACCATGGAGTCAGATGCAGTGGCTCACGCCTGTAATCCCAACACTTTGGTTGGGAGGTAGAGATAAGCAGATTGCTTGAGCCCAGGTTCTAGACTAGTATAGGCAACATAGGGAGACCTCATCTCTACAAAGTATCAGAAAATTAGCTGGGCATGGTGATACATACCAGCCTGGGCAACAGGAAGACCTCATCTCTACAATATATCAAAAAAATCAGCTGAGCATGGTGGTACACACCTGTTGTAGTCCCAGCTACTTGGGAGGTTGAAGCAGAAGGACTGCCTGAGTCTGGAAGGTCGAGACTTCAGTGAGCCATGACTGTGCTATTGCACTCCAGTTTGGGTGACAGAATGCGACCCTGATTACAAAACAAACCATGGGCCAGGCATGGTGGTTCACACCTGTAAACCCAGCATTTTGGGAGGCTGAAGTGTAGATCGCTTGAGGCCAGAGGTTTGCAACCAGCCAGGGCAACACAATGAGATCCTGTCTCTACAAAAAATTAGCTAAATTAAGTATGTTTGTCTTTTAAAAATATCATGTATCTATTTTTACAAGAGCATGCTATCCAAATGGTTACAGGTTTTTAGTTTTATTATTTTAGAGTCAAGGTCTTGCTGTGTTGCCCATGCTGGAGAGCTGTAGCTATTCACTATAATCATAGCTCACTGGGGCCTCAAATTCAATCCTCCTCCCTCAGCCTCCCAAGTGACTGGAACTACCATGCCCAGCAAAAATGGCTTACATATTTCATAACACCTGAAAGCAACAGAAAGAAAGGGAGAATCCCTATGATTCAGGAGAGGTAGCAGGGTCACAGTGGATGAGGAAAGGCTCCAGGGTCTGACAGTACTGTTTCCAAGATCCCCCTGCCACCAGCTTCCTGTGTGGTCTTGAGACAGTACTATAGGTTTAACTTCTTTGTGAAATGGGGAAGCCACTGGCCCTCTCAAAGGTGATCATGAGCAGATGATAACAGCATGCAAAAGGCACCAGCACATGGCAAGCTCACAAATCTTAACTCCACATCCCATGTGGACGGCCCACCCTGGAGGACTTACCTGACCCTACCAAAGCAGAAGGCACATGGCCTCAGTTCTCTTCTGGTTGCCATAAAGACATGCTTGTATACCAGCCTTTTCAATAGAAGGAGCTGTTAAAAGCCTCATGCAGTGGGAGACTTGGGACAATAGTAAATCACTGGTTCCCTTGAGAAAAAGGGTTAACTAACACCCTAAATAACACTAAATTCTGAAGCAGACTTGGTATTAAGAGCTTAAACTCTCCCAAATAAGTCATTTTGGCTAACAGCATGTGTAATTAAAGTTAAAAGCATACTAAAATAACACTTTAGCTGTTGACCTTAAAGTATCTTTTGAAAAGCTTAACCAAAACACTAGCACAAGAAGGAGTGGCTTGACTTTCATTGACTAAAGGTAACACCACACGGCAACAATGCATATAGCCTTCTGCGATTCAGATGAAAGCACAGATAGAATGTCAGAGTTGAGCTACACTAAACATAGATATGTCCAATTCTGTTTTACTCAGTAGGGCTTAACTAGCGAAGAAATTACATTTATCTCAGTTTGGTCACTATAACGAGATAACATTTAGTTGCACTGACCAATCCAAAACTTCAGTTTCCAGGTGATTTGGAAACCCCACCATTCAGGTTAGATAGCTCATGCCTGTAATCCCAGCATGAGCATGAGACTCCAACTCAAAAAAGAAAATCTTGCCTGAGCCCAGTGGTTCAAACCTTGTCTCTACAAAAAAAAAAAATTAGCCGGGCATGGTGGCACATGCCTATAATCCCAGCTACTCAAGAAGGTGAGAAGGAAGGACTGCCTAAGCCCAGCAAGTTAAGGCTGCAGTAGCCATGACCATGTCACTGCACTCCCTGGGCAACAGAGTAAGACTCTGACTCAAAAAAGAAAAGAAAAAAGAAAGAAAGAAAAGAAAAGAGAAGAGAAGAAAAGAAATACCACTATACATACAACAGCATTACTCAAAAGTTCATAGTGCCAGGCACACTGACTCATGCCCATAATCCCAGCACTTTGGGAAGCCGAGACAGGAGGAATGCTTGAGCCCATGAGTTCAAGACCAGCCTGGGCAACACAGCAAGGACTTGACTCTATAAAAAACTCAAAAAAAATTGGCAGTAGTGGGAAACTGCCAGGGGAGGGGGCAGGCATACCTCATCAACAAGGGTACCTGCATAATAAGCATTTGTATACCTAACCCTGAATTGTATCCCACATATTTAAAATTATAAAAAAAAAAACAAACTCAGGCCTGGCTCCGTGGCTCAGCCCATAATCCCAGCACTTTGGGAGGCGAGTGACTGCCTGAGGCTGCAGGTTCAAGACTAGCCCAGGCAACTTGGCAAGACCTCATCTCTACAATAAACAAAAAAAATTAGCTGGGCATAGTAGCATGCACCTGTGGGTCTGGCTATTTGGAAGGCTGAGATGGAAGGATCACCAGAGCCCAGCAGGTCGACACTGGAGTGGCTGTGAGCGTGCCACTGCATTTCAGCCTAGGAGATGAAGTGAGGCTCCAACTCAAAAACGAAAATCTCAAAAAATTAGTCAGGCATGGTGGCACACACCTTTAGTTCCAGCTACTCGAGAGGCTGAGTGGAAGGATCACCCAAGCCCAGAAAGTTGAGGATGCAGTGAGCCTGGACAACAGAGTGAGACCCCCAAATCATAAAAACAAAACAAAAACAACTTCCTCCCCCAACACACACCCACCCCCATCTCTCTCTCTCTCTCTCTCTCTCTCTCTCTCTCACACACACACACACACACACACACACACACACAAACCAAGATTAGGCTACAGTTTTTTAAAGAAGCAAACAGGCTGGGCTTGGTGGCTCAGCCTGTAATCCCAGCACTTTTTTTGGGAGGCCAAGGTTAGTGGATTGCCTAAGCCTGCCGGTTCGAGATCTGTCGGGGAACTTGGCAAGCAAGACCTTGTCTCTACAGTAAATCAAAAATTAGCCGGGCGTGGTAGCACGCACCTATAGTTCCGGCTATTTGGAAGGCTGAGGTGGAAGATCACCGGATCCCAGCAGGTGGACGCTGCGGTGGCCATGGGCGCGCTACTGCACTCCAGCCTGGACACCAGAGTGAGACTCCAACTCGAAAAAAAAAAAGAAGCAGCAAACAGTAAAACATTGATCGCTATTATTCCTACAGTGCATCTCATTAGGGAAGGCCCTCAATCTTACAGAGGGCAAAAAGCGTCAGTCCTCTTAATAGTGACCCACAGCAAGCACTTAAATGACCGGATTATTGGTGGTGAGCGAAGCCTTCTGGCTCGTCACACAGCCCCACTTTTGCTCTCACTAGTCTCTAACTTTCAAGAAGCTGAAAGAAAAGATTTGACAGATAATGGCACAATGTGTTTTCAGAATTAATTTAGCAAATACATCATACAACATAACAAGCTATCTGCAAATCGCACTTCCATGAGTGTCACTGAACTTGGTTTGAGTGTAGATATTACATCTGCATCTACATTAGCTGAGCAGCTACCTATGTCTCTTTCTTCTTCCACTTCTTTGCAGAACAGCATCACTGTACTGATAATTCAGCTTTGTCCTCTAGGTATGTACATCGAAATAACTTCACAGGGTGCAGGAAGATGTGGCCAGCAACAGCAGGAACAGAAAGTGGTCTGTTTAGTTTTAATTCAGTGCTCCTGTGTGCAAATCAGGATGACCTCAGCAATCTTTCATCTATCAGAAATCCAAGAAGGGTCAGAGCCTTCATGGGGAACTCATTGAGAAATTCCTTCAGCACAACTCATTCTGTGGTATTTTACTGACACTCTGCCTGGTAGGGAGGAAAGATACCAAGCAGCCTTGAGTTGGGGTAATTTAGTTATTTTGTAATGACAATCACTGAATTAAATAACAATTCAAGAGGGTCAGGGAGATGGCAGAGCACAAGTCCAGACCCAAAATAAGTAAGTGCTTATTCAAGTGCTATAAGTAACAGCTTAATTCAAACTACCAAAAAGTTGTTTTTAAAGCCCAGTGGCAGCACATTATACTCGGAATGTTCAGTAATAGAACCGATAATACAACAGTGTATGGGTACTTTATTTTTAAATGTTGAGGATAAAACCTGTTTGGTATACTCTGAAGCTTTACTGAACTTGAACTTATCAAACCAATAAACAAGGAAAAAGTACAGCCCTGGAACACAACAGAGCAAGGACAATCCTGTGTCATCCTTCCCTGTATTTCCTGTGAAGAACTCACAGCACTATTTTCAGTCTCACTTTGACAGGATGCTCAGAGAGCCATCGGCCACCAGAAATCACAACATACCACATCACCCCCTTGTGTGTAAACAGGCAATGTTAGGTAGTGCCTACTATCACCCAAGACTATTCTGCTAAACATCACTTTGTAAATACACTGAACATACACCAGTCATGAACCTGGTATCAAAAGACAAAAATGTTCATGCTAACAACATCAGACTATTGTATTAAAGCCCTATTATTTCAAGATAACAATAAAGTTTGGAAACACAGGCAAATGTTTTCCAATTTTTACTATACTAAGTGACCCACGAATGCCAGCTCTTGACGAGCTGAGAGAGGTAACCCATAACCCCGGAATGATTCCAACATGAGGACATACCACCCCCTCACACCAAACTGGTGCAAAGCTGGATGAAGAGTTCCAAAGAAGGCAGCACTGTGGGGTTGGCTTTGGGCTAGCGGGACTGGGCCCCCTGACTGCTTCTTCTGGAGGAGAATTTAAGCACAGATTTAGTCCATGAAAACCAGGCACCATCACAGAGGCGCACGCAGGGATGGAAGAAACGCTGCATCCTTGTACCACTCCACTGAAACTTTGCACTCTGTACTGCTCTTGAGGGCTGACATCGGTCATGTGACAGCCACCGACCACTGTTCTGACAGATTCCCCGAACTTCCACACACTTGGGGTCATCATATGACACAGTGAGGCTAGCATATGTTCTGAAAGCTTGCCATATTAAGGTACTTCCACCAAACTGAGGCTGACACTGCAAACCCTGGCTGAGAAGGGCAGCCCTCCCACAACCCAGGAGCCCTGTGTCTGTGTGGTTTAACTGAACCGCACGCCCAACATTGGATTACCAGTCAACTGCTGTATTTCCTTACAGAGCAGAGGCTGTACTCCTCAGGACCCTGAAAGGGCCCACACGGGAAAGCTAACCTCCCATCTTTCACGCTCCATTCCAAGGGGGAGAGGAAGAACTTGCACAAGTTGTCTACTCCCTTTTTTACTTTATTTCATTTTTTGCAGAGACCGGGCTCACTATGTTGCCCAGGCTGATCTCGAACTCCTGGGCTCAAGCAGTCCTCTCGCCTCAGTCTCTCAAAGGGCGGCGATGAGGCGTGAGCCCACGCACCCGGCGAGACCTCCTTTTTAAATGAAGCAAGTCTGTGGCTTCACCAACCGCCCAGAACCACACAGGCCAACAAAACACTTGCTACAGGCATGACCACCTTAACCCAGAGCTGTGCTTCGGCCACCAAGGCCAGCCTGGGCCAAAGATTAACCTGTGGTCCCGGGCCACAGGTTCACTGACAGGGCCAGTCCTGGGGAGAGAGGGCCAGCTTTCTGTTTGTTTTAAAGGAAATACTTCCTGGCACACGTTGAGGACTCTGAACTCTGCACATGAAGCCACGTGGTCGGGCTGAACCGGCTCCATCCAAAGCAGCGTCGGGC
>NW_007233638.1:403264-467698 GCF_000164805.1 Carlito syrichta | reverse complement strand
TTTTCCGCCCAGCTTTCAGGACGCCAGACTGCGCGCGGCTGTGTTGAAGTCGGGCTTTCCGCGCGGTCCCCGGAGCTGTTTTTCTCTCTGTGCCTCAGCGTGATAAGATCCGCAGGCATGCAGGCTCCTTCCATGCCTTGTCGTCACCCGCTTGACCAGCGGGCAGGTGACCCGGCGACTGGCACAGCAGACTAACTGAGGCAGGGCTGTGGGGGGAGCATTTGGTGGTGCCGTGACGCTAACCTTCCTTATCATGCAGAGATGCAGAAGGTGGCCAGCTGTTTTCCATTTCCTAGGGGGCACGCAGCCCTTCTCAGACTTTTTGAAGCTCAGATTCTTGGGCCCCACCCAGAATTTCCCATTCCGCTGGTCTGGCCGGGGCTCGTGAATTTGCATTTCCAAGGTGCGTTTCTAGAGCTGCAAACCTGCTTAGGGTAGTTCTGTGAGTAGGCGGCACGCGGGATTTGCATTCGACTCAGGGAAATCTCCGTTCAGATGGGATTACAAGAGAATTTTCTTTTTTGAGGCGTTAGATATTCACCGATTGGAATGGACTGAGTGGGGTTTTCCTTCCTTAAAAAGCCGAAGGTTTTCACCAAAAGAGCAATGCAAAGGTGAAATGGCCACACCGGTGGCACAGCAGCCTGTCAGCGTTCACCCCAATGATTTTCTGGTCTCCAGCAGATGCTGAATTCAATAATGTCTAAAGTTCCTGCCATCTCTGTTATTCCATTTACCAAGCATTAACGACAAAGCCCTGGCACTGAGCTAATTTTCAGGAAGAGTGTATGACTTAGAACCCAAATGAGTGAGTAGTCTATATATTTAGAGGTAGAGGGAAAATTTACTGTAAGCTAAAGTGGTCAAGGAAGGGGATAGGCTTTGAAAGTGGACCTGGAAGAATGATAAAAGTTCGACAGAGAACATCCGCGGACAGAAGACAGTGGGATAGGATGAGAACGGAGTTGGAGCTGTGAAGCTGTCCTCAGGTGGTGGAAGGCTCTGAATGCTAAGAGAATCTTGTAGGAGTACTCGGGAACTCTTACAGGTTTAGAGCGTGGGAGTTGCAGAATGTAAGGGAATTCTGGATAGGCTTGGTTGGTGCAACTTGGAAATGCTGACACCAGAGAAGGGGCAGCCGTGGAGGTAGAAGAAAGAAAAGTCTCAGTGTAGCTGACTTCAGTAAGGGTGATGAATCGGGTGTTTCAATACAAACAAGTGGGTATCATCAACATATATCGGTATCATACATACTAATAAGTGCATATCTTCTGATGGTAGAAAGTGACGGTTGAAGCATAAGTAGGTGATCATGAAGATGGCAAGTCCATGTTCCTGTTCTAGCTAAGGGTCTAAGGAGGTTTGAAGGCTCTGTCTCAGCTAACGTTTCTATAGAACTTTGATAGCTCTAAGAAGAAATCGGAAAGGCAAATGGTCTTGATATTTTGCAGGTACTCAAATATCAGTGAGATTTTGATCTGCATTCACTGAGTTCATCTCACAGATCACTTCCCCTCTGTGTCTCAGAAAAGACACTTGTCTCCGGGATGCTGGGCTGTTTTCTTTTAGGATTTGACATTGGAGAATGATTCAAATAAATGCAAGGCTACACATCAGCTCACTTTGCCATCTGACTGTGCTTACAAGAATATCAAAGACAAAAACTGAGACCATCTAGTGAAAAATACTTTTTAAAATGAGCCAAGAGAGTGTTTTCTATAATGGAAAAAAAAGACATTGGAAAACTACTGGACATGCTAAAACAATATTTAAAAAAATTGATTGTTTTTAAGGTCTATCTTCTTTTGACAAGTTGAAGGTATTTGAAAAATACAACCTTTAAAATAATAATACCCGGTTAGTTATATCAAGGGCATCAGAAGGGGAAAAAAGTAACCAGGCATGGTGACTCACTCCTGTAATCCCAGCACTGAGCCCAGGGGTTTGAGACCAGCCTAGGCAACTTGGCAAGACTTTGTCTCTACAATAAATAAAAAAATTATTAGCCAGGCCTGATGGCCCTCGCAAGTGATTCTAGCTATTTGGAAGGCTGAGGCAGAAGGATCACCTGAGCCCAACAGGTCAAAGCTGCAGTGGCTGTGAGCGTGTCACTGCACTCCAGCCTGGGTGACAAAGTTGGACTCCTACAAAAAAAAGGGGGAGGGAGTATATTTTAGTAAAAATCTTAGCACACAACTTTGACATTCTGTCTACCTTTGAAATGATTTGGTAATTTTCTTATAATATTACATTATTGATCATTTTTATATAAATACTTGAAATAGTGACTGCACCAGAAGTGAGGGACAAAATAATCACAGGAAAGATATTATTTGGCCGGCTTGGTGTCTGAGCCCATAATCCCAACACTTTGGGAGGCCGTGGTGAGTAGATTGGCTGAGCCCGTGGGTTCGAGACCAACCCAGGAAACTTGGTAAGACCTCATCTCTACAATAAACAAAAAATTAGCCGGGCGTGGTAGTGCACTTCTGTAGTTCCAGCTACTTGAAAGGCTGAGGTGGAAGGATCACCTGAACCCAGCGGGTCGATGCTGGGGTGGCCATGAGTGTGCCACAACACCCCAACCTGGGCGACAGAGTGAGACTCCAACTGGGAAAAAAAAAAAGAAATTATTCAAGACTTTTTCAAAGTAGTAGGAGTAGGCCGGTGGATAGTGGCCCGAGCTTTAATCCCAGCACTTCAGGTAGTCGAGGAGAGAGGGTTGCTTGAGTCCAGGAGTTTGACCACCCTGGCAACATAATGAGACCCTGTCTCTCTGTTTTTTTGGTTTTTCGTTTTTTTTTTTTTAAAAGTACTGAAAGCTCTTGAGTTATTACAATTTTCTAATCTGTTCCCCAGTCCCAGAAAAAGAAAGAAGCTGAGAAGGAACTGCATTTTACTACAAAGGAGACTTCTGCGAAGGAGGACCCAAAAAACCAGAATTATATTTTGGAAGGTGAGTCCCTATCAGTACAGGCCTCCCCCGTTAGGTAAGTTTTCTGGGAACCCATTGGCGTCAGTGTACCAGTGAGCATTGTTGTGAGAGACGATTCGTGGAAGAAATGTTCTGAAGTGCGGCAAACAGGTGACTGACTGGTTCTTCCACCATGACAAAGCACCTACCCACACTTCGCTGAGTGTTCAGAAGTTTTTCACCAAAAACAGCATGATCCCAGTGTCCCACCCTCCCTAATCACTGATCTCGCCCCAAGCAACTTTTTTTATGCTTCCTCAGATGAACAAGGTCCTCAAAGGAAAACTTTTTGCCAGTGTGGAAGAGGTGAAACAAAAAAATGGCAGATGAACAAGGTCCTCAGAGGAAAACTTTTTGCCAGTGTGGAAGAGGTAAAACAAAAAAATGGCAGAAGCGCCTTTAAAGGCATCAAAATTGACGAGTTGAAAAACTGTTTTGAGTGGCAGAAAACTGTTTTGGTGTTTTGCATCAAAGGTGCAATCAAAATTATTTTGAAGGTGACTGAAATGTAAACATGTAAGAATAAATACATAATTTTAATAAATACATTTCAGATTATTTGTGGTTCCCCTTTCCTGTATATCAAAGAAAAAGTTGTTATATTCTATCTTCAAATGTACAAAAACAAAACAAAACAAAACTCACATGAATGAAACAATCAGTGTTTCAGTTTTCAAAAATATCCTGGCATGGTGGCTCACGCCTGTAATCCCAACACTCTAGGAGGCAGAGGTGAGAGGATCGCCTGGGTCCAGAGGTTTGAGACCAGCCTGGACAATTTGGTGAGACCTTGTCTCTACAATAAATAAAAAAAATTAACCGAGTATGGAGGTATGTGTCTGTGGTTCCAGCTATTTAGAAGGCTGAGGCAGAAGGATCACCTGAGCCCAGCAGGTTGCGGTTGTGGTGACCGTGAGCATACCACTGCGCTCTAGCCTGGGTGACAGAGTGAGTCTCCAACTCAAAAAATCAAAAGTGGGAGTATTTGTGTCAGAAGATGAAAATTGTAGAATTGGATGGCTTCTTCGAATCTTTTTTTTTTCTTCAAATCATTTTATAGACAAGGAAACTGAGGCAGAGAGAGGTTGCATGGTTTCCACAGCTGTGGAAGGACAGAACCTAAAGTGCATTCCAGGCCTCCCAAGAGTCTCTGCCCCTTGTTTTTTCTACTGCTCATATTTTTGTTTATATATACACATGTATTTTTTAAATAAAATTCTTTTTCAATCACTGAAGTCTATAATTTTGCAATTTTCAAATACTTTGTAAATCTTAAATCAGAAAGTTTTCAATAAAGATTGCCTTTTTCCTCTTTGCTTTTAAGTTCTAAACAAATCAAAGTTTGGACAGTGTCTAAATTTTAATTTTAGCAAATTGCATAAACCCCACATAACTCCAGTATCGTTTTTCCCATTTCATATTTAAGTTAGAGCTCAAGTGACTCTGAGAAGACTTCCCAGTGTCGCCTGTGAGTGAGCAGGAAGAGAAAGCAGCACTGATTGCTGGGTGGCCCCTTCACTCTATCTCCTTTACCCTGTGTTTATTTTCCCAGAGGCACAAATCACCAGCTATATTATATATTAGATTATTGGTTTATTGTTTGTCACCCCTCTCCAGAATGTGAAGAACTTCTTGACAGCTGGGACTTGGGCTAATTCTTCACTGCCATGTGTCCTGGACTTCCAGCAATGCCCGGTGTGTAGCTGCTTCATTCTCTTGTTGTCATGAATTTACTATGATAAATGATATGCACCACTCACTACACTAGAAGTACTTGTTACTTTCAATCCTGTAACAACTCTGCGAAGAAGATAGAGTTATGCTTATTTAACAGTGAAGAAACGGAGACTCCGAGCGAGAGCCGGGTTTACCCGAGCCCATCTTTTCCCCCAGCTTGGAAGCCCAACTCCTGTCCCTTAGGCTGCTGATTGAATTTCAAGTTTCAACATGTTCACCTTCTAGTAAACACTTGTTACCTTTCCCTGAGTGAGCACTAAAGGACCTGCTACACATGCCCCAAGTTAGCGTCATCTCCTTGCCATCACAGAGAACTAGGACCTGGGAGTCCAGCTGTATCCAGGCACTGGTCACAGTGTTGCTCATCATCACCTGTAGTTCCTTGCTGGTCTTATATGAATTCATGGGATAAAATCTGAAGGTGCTTAGCAAAGGTCTCTCTACCACATAGCTATACAATTGTTCAGAATCATTTTGTAAAAATCATCTATGTTTTCCTATTGACTATAACTCCAAGTGTACTTTATCTTCACCTCAGTTGACCTTTCTTTCATGGCAGCTCTTTGTCCTAACTCTAATTTTCCCTGCCTGACTTATGTTCCCTTCTAGAAAACTCTGTGTTAATTGGTTGATGAGAGACAAACTTCTAACTTGCCTAGGAGAGCTTGGATACTTCAAACGAAGCTTCACAATTGATCAGGGAATGAAAATTTTAAAACGTCCAGTTGGTTCACAAAAACGTAAACGTTTAACAACTGTAGGTGAGTCTAGAACTTTCACACAGTGTTGAGGGGAGCACACCTTGAGCAACCACTTCCAGGAATAAGTTGGCCATCTCTAGCTAAGGTAAAGATGTACAGTTCCTGAAATCTAGCGATTCCACATTTACTAAGATCCTCTAGTGAAGCCTCCACACGGGATATGTACAAGTATGTCCATTTCAGGGAAAAATTGGAAATAACCTAAATGTCCTGTAGTGGCAGAAAGGGTAAAGGCATTGTGATATATAAAAATAAGATAGAGAATGATAAATGCAATGCTATGCCATTTATGTGCAATTGGAAACACACAAAATAATATTACATAATATATTGGGATATATGCATGTAGTAGAAGTATAAAAAACATGACCAGGAAGAATATACCAATTTCAGAATAGCAGTAACCTCTGAGAAACTAGGAAAGAAAATGGAAGCTGAGAAGGTAGACAAGGATATCAACTATATCCATGACATTTAATTTCCTTTTTAAAAACTGAAGCAAATATGGCATTTGTTGTATCCCGGTGGTGCAAACACAAGTATTTGATATTTTATTCCTTATACTGTTCCTTTGTTGGAATGCTTTTCAAAACTTTTTTTTTTTAAGGAAAAAGCATTCTGTTAATATATTTAAAAATTTTTAAATGGAGCTGGTGCCATGGCTCACGCCTATAATCTCAGTCACTTGGGAAATTGAGGTGGGAGGATCACTTGAGCCAAGAGTTCAAGAGCAGCCTGGGCAAAGTAGCAAAACTTCATATCTAAAAAAAATTTTAGAACAGGCACGGTGGCTCACATCTAGAATCCCAGCACTTTGAGAGGCCAAGTCAGGAAGATTGCTTTGTGTCAGTGGTTCAAGAACAGCCCAGGTAATATAGCAAGACCCTCTACCCCCAACCTCTACAAAAAATGAAAAATTAACTGAGCATGGTGGAATGTGCCTGTAGTCCCAGCCACTTGGGGGACTGAAGTGGGATGATCACTTGAGCCCAGGAGGTCGAGGTTGCAGTGAGCTATGATCATGCCATTACACTACAGCCTGAGCCAGAGTGAGACTGTGTCTCTAAAATAATAAAAATAATAACTATTATTATTTAAATAAAAATCTTAATTTTTTAAAAAAAATTAATGTCTTAGCTTATTTGTTTACCAGTTTTTTGTTTTTTGAGGTTTTTTTTTTCTGAGTTGGAGTCTCACTCGTCGCCCAGACTGGAGTGCAGTGGCATACTCATGGCCACCTCAGCGTCAACCTGTTGGGCTCTGGTGATCCTTCTGCCTCAGCCTTCCAAGTAGTCAGAACTACAGGTGTGCGCTACCATGCCCCACTAATTTTTTATTTTATTGTAGAGACAAGGTCTAGCCAAGTTGCCTAGGCTGGTCTCGAACCCGCAGGCTCAGGCAATTCACTCGCCTCAGGCTCCCAAAGTGCTGGGATTACAGGCTGAGTTGCTGAGCCCCGCCAGTTTATCAGTTTTTAAAGTTCAGATTTGTTACGTTTTCTCAACGAAGGCAAGTCTATATTATTTCAAAGCAAGGCCTCATTGAGATGCTGATGTTGGCAATATGAATATGCAAGCACATGTATCTAGGAAGGCACTTTTTATCTGTTGAAGGAATTGTAGCGTCTACTATAAAACTCAGCTACTTCCTAAGGGAATGTTGAGACCCACTCCCTGATCACTAGCATCTCCATTTGGGAACTGGTTAATGATGCCTGATCTTCCTGTTCAGACTCAAATAGAATATCTCTTCACTTCATGAGTGGGTGGAGGGTTGATTGCAGGGCTGGCCTATTGCTTATGCAGAAATTGTCACGCTTTCACAAAGGTTTACTAATCATTTTATTTTATTTTATTTTTTTGCTCAAAGAGACAGTCTCGCTATGTTGCCCAGGCTGGTCTTGAACTTCTGAGTTCAAGCGACCCTCCCACCTGGGCTGGGGTTTCAGGAAGGAACCACTGTGCAGAACCTACTTAGGCATTTTGGTGGGGCCCTCTTCATTATGGAGTCTTTCTGTGCTAACACTCAGTTACTGTTTGTTAAGAGTTAACTTCACATCTGGATCTGGTCAGCCCGAGGCCAAGTGTAAAAGCCAACAGTGAACCCAGGAGCATCACAGGGAGGAAGGCAATGACTGCCTTTTGTCAGATTGTAAATATAACTGTCACCTCAAACTCCACAGACACAGCCAGAATCACTCAATTCCACCTTGCTCTCTGTCCACCAAAACGTGCCTTTCCTCTGATTTCCATACGCTGTTAACATAAACATTTTCAATCACTGAGGTTCAAAACCTAAATCATGTTGTATTCCTTCAGGCTCATTCCTTAGCATCCAGTCAGTCCCTAAGCCTTAGCGATTTTTTTGTTCCTGTCACTCTGTGGTGCTGAGCCTCTTCTTTCTTCTTGGCTCCCACGATCACTACCAC
This sequence comes from Carlito syrichta, assembly GCF_000164805.1. Lineage (NCBI taxonomy): Eukaryota > Metazoa > Chordata > Mammalia > Primates > Tarsiidae > Carlito > Carlito syrichta. The sequence continues at coordinate 459,798 of NW_007233638.1, read as the reverse complement.
CACTTTGATTCATGCCCTCGCCATCTTATGCCTGGACCATTCCAAGGGGGATTTCTACATTGTTGTTGTTGTTGTTGTTGCTTCCTTCTTCCAATTTGGTTTGCTTGCTTTCCTCTTTGAATTCCTCTATCAAATACAGTGTATTTTTACTGTGAGAAAGAAAAATAGCTCAGAGCTGTCTGAGCTCTGTGAGACTTGTAAGGGACTTCAGTCACACCCCCTTTCCCCATACTTGGGGGCAATTGTTTAAAGGTGTTTGGTTCCTGACTAGCTGCTTCATGTTCCTGGAATTTGTAATACAAAAAAGAATGTATAGCGGCTGGATGTGGTGGCCCACGTCTGTAATCTCAGCACTTTGTGAGGCTGAGGCGAGAGGATTGCTGGAGCCCAGGGGTTCAAGACCAGCCTGGACTACATGATGAGACCTCGTTTCTACAATAAAATTTAAAAATAGCAGGTTCTGGTGGTATGTGCCTGTAGTTCCAGCTACTCAGAAGGCTGAGGTGGAAGCATCGCCCGAGTCCAGCAGGTTGCGGCTGTGGTAGCCGTGAGGGTGCCACTACACTCCAGCCTGAGTGACAGAGTAAGACTTTCATCTCTACAGTAAATCAAAAAATCAACCGGGCGTGGTAGCGCATGCCTGTAATTCCAGCTACTCGGAAGGCTGAGGCGGAAGGATCGCTGGAACCCAGCAGGCGAGGCTGCGGTGGCCAGAAGCGGCCACTGCACTCCAGTCTGGGTGACCAAGTGAGACTCCAACTCAAAAAAAAAAAAGTATAGCCAATCAGTAACTTATGTTATTTTAATGTAAATTATTGGTGAACAACTTAGGAACTGCCTGTTCTTTTCCTTTAAAAAATCTACTTGTAATCATTGCTAATCTGAGTGTATATTCTGTACTCCTTGTTACAGCTTGACCAGGTTCCTATGCCTGCTGTCCAGAAAAACCAAAACTGATGCAACCGTTACAATGAAGAAATAGTGTTATTAATGCAAAGCAGCTGAGCGAGGAGGGCAGGAGAAATTACTCAAATCCACCTCTGAAAATCAGAGTATAGGGTTGTTGTTGTTGTTGTTTTAAAGATATGGGGTACAATTCAGGGTTAGGTTTACAGATGTTTGTCATGCAGGTATTCTTGTTGATGAGGTCTGCTCCCCCTCCCCTGGTAGTTTCCCACTACTGTCAATCCCACCTCCCCTGCTCCCCCACCACAGTTTCCCACTACTGCCAAGCCCCCTGGAATAGTATTATGAGAATTGTTCAAGGTCCGCTTATGAGTGAGAACATGTGGTAGAGCATAGGGTTTTTAAAGGTGACTTGGCACGCAGAGGGATAGAGGCTTCTGATTTGTTGATGATATCATGGGGGTGTCATGTCTGTCTTCCTGTCACAGGGCTGATTTCTGGGAGGAGGCATCACAGGACTAGTGGAGGACTTCCTGGTATTTTGGGCCTTGGAGGGGTTCGGTCCAGAGTACAAAGTTTGAAAAATGTCTCCTACACTCTTCTTAGGTTTTACAATAAATGCTATCTATAAAGCAAGTCCCATGACTGTCAGGTCTACCCTTAGGCCATGAGCCATTATGGAGGTAGTCTCAGTACGTGGGGAGGTTGAGTCCCTGGAAGCCACTTGTCCTTCAATCTTCAACCACTGCTTTTGTCCTCAAGCAGTCTTAGGTCTGCTGGGGTTTTTCATTTTTTATTTTTATTTTTTATATTTGAGTCGGAGTCTCTCTCTGTCACCCAGGCTGGAGTGCAGTGGGATGCTCACAGCCACCACAGCCTCAACCTGCTGGGATCAGGCGATCTTTCCATCTCAGCCTTCCAAGAAGCTGGAACTAAAGGCGAGTGCCACCATACCTGGCTAATTTTTGATTTATTGTAGCGATGAGGTCTTGTCATGCTTTCCGGGCTGGTCTCAAACCCATGGACTCAGACAATCATCTCACCTCGGCCTCCAAAAGTGCTGGAATCACAGGCGTGAGCCACCCCTCCTGGCTAGGTCCATTGTTTAAGAGAGAATATTGTGATCAGCCTTGCCCCTCCCTCAGGGGTAAAGATGTGAAGGTAATTTTATATAGGTGGTTTCATTACAGGGTTTGCAATGCTCAAGTTTGGCCCACATAAACTGTCTACTTTTGTTAATTTTGCCTCAGCTTCTTCCTTTTAAGTCAACAATTAGTCTTAGACTCCTTTGAGTCTTTAGCAAATGCTACCTTGGCTGCTATTTGTGTTTCTATTGTTCCTTTGCTTAAATAACAAAATGTTTGCATCTGGAGTTCCCAGACTTTGCTTTTACCTCCCACAATACTGGACAAAAGAAGTAACCTCAGAGGGTCCAATCCAGCAGTGTGGGAAGTCATAGCTGTTGTTGAAAGCCTGCTGATCTTCTGTCAACCTAATGAAAGAGACTGATGCAAAATTAATACAGTTTATTTGAGCCAAGGTTGAGGACAAGGTTGAGGACTGCAGTCGGGGAAACACTTCTAAGTTATCTTGGGGTGTGCTCTGGGGAACAAAAAAAGCTCAATTTTTTAAGAGAAAAAGGATGAATCAGGAAGGGGGCAATTATAAAAGTCGGGTCCTCAGGAATTCTGATTGGTTTACAGGAATAACTGGTTACTGATTGGCTATACAGTGTTGAGCTATAGGGTGTATGGCATCTTATGACTGGTGTTAGTCTGTCTAGAGCCACACGGCAAATGGCTTCATGAGGACATTATTTAACTCAAGAGGGAGTGAGACATGACAGCTGATACATTTTAGGTGCATCTCTCAGCCTGATAATTTAAAGAAGCTGGCTTTCCTCTTTGTTTTTTGTTTTTGTTTTTCTCATTCCCATGGGTAGAACTCTAAACTGTTTTCTTCCTAGAGATTTTGAGAGTTTAAAAATTGAGAGGTTTCGTGGACTTGGAATTTTAACTTTATCTAGCATACAGTAGGTACTCAGTAAAGAATTGATAATCATGGGAGGGATCTGTTTGTGTCTTGGAAGTGATGTCATCAACAAAAAGTGTCAGCCTACTGCGTATAAAGATTACTGTTTAATCCCTACATTTTCTAAACCAGGTTAGTAGAACCAACTGACTTGGGAGAAGGCTTCTTTTCATTTTCCCAAGGTCTCTCTATTCCAAGCATGTCAGAGTGTAAGAGTTTTTATTTTACCAGGTCACATGTTCTACATTTTTGTGAGAATTTAATATGAACACATGCAGAGCGAGGGTAATGATGTTGAAACGTAAGACAGGAACTTCCCACTGACCAGCAGCAAGGCCTGGTGGAGGAGGGGAGGCACAACCCCCCCCAAAAAACCTGAGCCTCATGTCCTGTCATTTTAAACTCTTCTTGGTCACTGTTAAATTTCACAAAACCCTCAGCCCTTCTTCCCATGCAAAATGCTAGCAGTGTTGACTTAATTTATTTCAAAACAAATGTAAACTGTTTTCACTTTGAAAGTGAATTCTACAATCTGTTGAAAGAATTGAAGACACTCTGGAAGGTAAAATTAAACACAATAGAACAGAGTTAGCAATTTATCTTTTGCAAACTATAATGCTGCTAACTTTAAGTCCCCTTTAAAATGTGGTGAATTAAGCTCTTTTGAATGACTGAAGTTTATATCTTCTCAGAAAATCTGTTAATCAGTATAAACTTGAGGCCTAAAACAATGCTTCATTGATATTATGAGGTGCGCTTTAAAAAAAAGAAAAACTATTTGGCTGGAAGTGCTATAGAAAAGATTTGTTCTATAGAAAAGAATGGGGTGAGAAGTTCCATTCTATAAGCAAAAAAAACCTTTGATAGAAATTTGGAAAAGTTAGCCCCAATTCATATGCAGTTCCTTTTTCAGGATAGCTGGTACTCTAAACCTCCCATGGGTCCAGAACATCCATGCCCCCTCTGATTTTTACACTGATTTTTTACACTGATTTATTTGCAAACAAATTTACAAACCATGCTTTTAAGTCTTAAATTGATTTTAATTACTTCTTCTGTTTTTAGCATTATTGGAACTTTTTCTAATTCCTCTACTTAAGTTAGTGTTTTCTGTGATAATTATATTTTTACTTTTTATTTTTTATCCTCAGGAGTAAGACTGTATATGTGATAACATAATTTTCAATAGAATTCAGCTGGCACTGAGTATCCAATCTATTTCAAGGTCTTGGCCAGTTTTTTTAGTAGTTGGCCTCAAAAATGGGGCTATATCCCAGCACTTTAGGACAAGGTAGGAGGAACCCTTGAACTCAGGAGCTTGAGGCTACAGTGAGCTACAATCGTACTTCTGCATTCCACCCTGAGTGACGTAGCGAGGACCCTGTCTCTAAAAAACAATAATTAATAAAATTAAATACAAAATTAGATTTTGGATTTTTAAATGAGACATTGACACGCTTGGCTTTGTATGGTTTGAGTTTTCAAGTGAATTCAGCTATGTATGGTCACAGTCTGTGCATTAATGCTAGAAAGAGCTACTGAGAAAAACTTATGAAATTGAGTTCTTTTAAGATTTCTCAGGAACAAGAGTTTCATTCTACAAAAAATCGCACATAGGCTAGTAGTGGTGGGGCAAGAGATAATGTATGATTCCTCAAGGACTTTTCCAGAATGGTTTCGTGATTGCATAAATCTTTTCAGTGTGTACTCCCTTGAAACACACTTCCTCTACTGAGTCAAATCACCCATGAGAGGAATGACCATTTTCTTTGCTTTCGCCTTGTGACAAATCTTGACACAAAACAAAGGTTTTGTTTTGGTGAGGCATGGTGATTTATACCTGTCATCCCAGCATTTTGAGAGACTGAGGCAGGAGGATTGCTTGAGCCCAGGAGTTCAAGACCAGCCTAGGCAATATAGCAGACTTAATTTCTACAAAAAATCAAAAAAATTAGCTGAGTGTAGTCGTGTGCACCTGTAGTTCCAGCTACTCAGGAGGCTGAGGTGGAAAAAAATCACCTAAGCCTAGGAGGTTGAAGCTGCACCCAAGCCTGGGCAACAGAGTGAGACCCTACCTCAAAAAAAAAAAACAATTAATAAAAAATATAAGCTGGGCTTGGTGGCTCAGCCTGTAATCCTGCACTTTGGGAGGCTGAGGTGAGTGGATTGCTTGAGCCCGCGGGTTCGAGACTCGCCTGGGGAACTTGGCGAGACCTCATCTCTACAAAAAAAAAAAATTAGCCGGGCATGGTAGCGCGCGCCTGTAGTTCCAGCTACTTGGAAGGCTGAGGTGGAAGGATCGCCGGAGCCCAGCAGGTTGAGGCTGCGGTGGCGGGGAGCGACCACTGCACTCCAGTCTGGGCAGCAGAGTGAGACTACAACTCAAAAAAAAAAAAAAAAAAAAAAAAAAAAAAAAAATATATATATATATATATATATATATATATGTTTCTGTTTTGTACATTTAAACAAATTAGGTTTTGGAATTTTGCCCATGTTTACTTCACTTGCGTAAGTTTCTCAGTTCCTTGAAAAGAAAAATTCCCCAGGATCTAGTGGCCAAGAACCACAAAGGGAAGAGGCTATACTCCCCTTTTCTTCCTCCCTATACTCTTAGACTAGTTGGGCTTTCATTCTTCTCCTATGATGCCTCTAACAGGCTTCATTGATGTTTAGGGTAGTAGAGTCCTATTTCTAACCTGTTTTTAGGAAGTTAAAAAAAAATAAGAAGGGGTTGGGCTTGGTGACTAAGCCTGTAATCCCAGTACTTTGGGAGGACGGAACAAGTGGACTGCTTGAGCCCATGGGTTCAAAACCAGCCCGGGTAACTTGGTGAGACCTCATCTCTACAATTAAAAAAAAAAATTAGCCGCATGTGCCTGTAGTTCCAGTTATTTGGAAGGCTGAGGCAGAAAGATTGCCAGCAGGTTGACACTGAGGTGGCCGTGAACATGCCACTGCCTGGGTGAAACTCTAACTCAAAAAATAAAAAAATTAAAAAAGGGAAAAAGAGAAAAAGGAAAGAGAAGATGCAAGCTTCAGTTGGTATGTAAAAATCACTACCTCCTGCTAAATTTCTTCACCAAAGAGTTCTCAGATCTCCATGCTTGAGACACTTAATAAATCGTCAGTTACTCTGATTTAACTGCTCTCCAGTTTTTTGTTTTTGTTTTTGTTTTTTTTGAGTCGGAATCTCACCCTGTCGCCCAGGCTGAAGTGCAGTGGCACACTCATGGCACTGTAGCCTCAACCTGCTGGGTTCAGGCGATCCTTCCACTTCAGCCTTTCAAGTAGCTGGAACTACAGGCATGCCCAGCTAATTTTTTGATTTATTGTAGAGATGAGGTCTCGCCATGCTGCCCAGGCTGGTTTCGAACTCGTGGGCTCAGGCAATTCTCTCACCTCCACCTCCCAAAATGCTGGGATTATAGGCATGAGCCACCATGCCTGGTAGCTTGCTCTCCAGTTTTATTCACTACTCTACACCCAGTGCTTTGTATAGTAGTCACCCAATAAATACTTATCAAATCAATGAATGGTTAACACCAATCTTGATTCTCTCCAAAGTTATTAATTAATTAATCAATTATTTGTTGAGTTGGGGCCCAGGCTGGAATGCAGTGGCATAATCATGGCTCACCGCAGCCTCAACCTCCTGGACTCAGGCAATCCTTCTGCTTCAGTCTCCCAAGTAGCTGACACATGCCACCACACCCAGCTAATTTTTTAATTTTTTGTAGAGATGAAGTCTTGCTATGTTGCCTAGACTGATCTTGAACTCCTGAGCTCAAGCAATCCTCCTGCCTTGACCTCCCAAAGTGCTGGGTTGACAGGCATAAGCCACCATGCTTGGCCTTTCTCCAAAATTAATTTCTTGGTTCATCCTCTATCCCCTTAAACTGAGGTCCTGAAATTGGTTTTTTTACCTCTCCCAGACTCTTTAATGCCAGCAAGCTCTGTTGAAGTTCAGCAATTTCTCGTACATGGCGAATGTCACATGTTCAAGCAGCATCTGGTTGCAACAGAGACCTTAAACCTTGGCACCTGACCTACAGGTAAAATAACAAGTACCTACACTGCGGTGTCTCCCACCCAGAAAAGAACAGAGCAGCAGTGTAACGGAATGATATATGGTATTAGCATGGAATCTGGAAAGAGAATCAACTACAAGATCTCTGAAAAGCCTCTTGGACAGTCACTTAAGTGCTGTCAATGCAGGCTTGTTTGTTCCAGTCAGTTGCCCAGCTTAACTTCAGAGATAGTTGCATGAAACAAAGCAAAATGTGAATTTGGCTTTCCTGTGGACAGCCCACGTGGGGAGAGCAAATCTCACTAGAGAACAGTCCTTAGTAGCAGCAGGTCACACTGCGGTGGCCCCAATTGGGAACTATGACAGGAGCAAAAGTTATAGAAAACATATCCTAACAGCGACCCTAGCAGAGAGAGTGGTCAAGAAAAACACAAGCTGCATCAACAAAGGGAGAAAAATGACAGGCTGTGCCTAAAAATAGAAAAGGAAAAATCTTAGGGGTCACAGGCATCGATGAGAGTATCATCCACAAAAGACCATCTTGGGGCACAGCTTGATGCTGGCTTCTACTCACTTGCGCCGAAGAAGCAAACTTTGCCAGAATTCACTGTGCCGTGTCCTTCCTCTATTAGCAGCTTCTGTATTATTGATGCAGGGCTGTAGGAGGGCAGTGATCCAAACATTCACCTGAGGTGGGGGGAGGGGAAGAGAAGCCAGGAGGCGAGGGAGGAAGGTCATCAGTTCTTAGCAAGGAAGTGAGAGCACTCAGTGTGGAGGGAAGACGGACTGGCAACAGTTGTCAACTGTGATCTGCAAAGAAGAGCTACAGTGCAACATAGGGAGCTCAAGGGAGACATGGGAGGACTTGCTGGACCCTCTGGCTAGATGAGGCTGGATAGTTGAGGCTCCATTTGCAGGCAGCCCTTCCGCCTTCCTGTTGTTTAACTCTCATCCTCACGCATCCTGTATATGAGCAGTCACTGGGCTTTCCTGTTGCTCAGTCCACAACTCGTCTGCATGTGGGATACCATGCTGGGTGTTGAGGAGGATTAGAAAAAAGAAATATTCACTGTAGCGTGTGCCCCATAGCAGCTTACGGTTTCATTCTGCTGGTGTCCTAGTTTTTATGCATATCCGTGATTCCGAAAGGTCAGCTAGGTCTAAGTAACCTAGGCAGAGAATACAAATGGGGTGAGAGAGTGCTTTATTCTCCTATGCAACGCTGTGAAGAGTCTTAAAATCATTGTTTACATGTTTAGTTTCACAAAAAAGTGATTCAAAACTCAACAACTGAATGAAGAAGGGAGTTTTGAGGAAAAAGGCTCATTTTTATCATCTGAATATGTTATCTATCTTAACTCAAATTCATGTCCACTTCATTGTTGAATTCCTGTATAGCTATAATTCTCTCGTTAAAATAGCAAGGTGGTATTCAGAACAGAGAAATATGGTCACATTGTTCTAAAAGTTGTTTGTCCAGTCTTGCTGCTTTTAAAACTTGCAGGGAATCACTCTGTGAGTGAGTTCAAATACTTCCTTTTATGCTGAATAAATAAACTTGCTTCCAAGTCAGGATGGGCAGTAGCTCCAAACACTGCACACTTAATGGCATTCAGCATGAGAGACCTGGATGTGAGCCCTCAAATCAGTGGGGAGTATCTTCTGAGCCTTTCAGATTAAAAAGTGCACAAATGTGTAGTTTTTGGTACAAGTGACATTCATATGTCCATAATAGTCTCTGTCTTTTCATATGTACACATATACTTTGCTACCTCTTAGTAAAATAACCAGGCTTTTTCTCAATTGAATGTCTCTAGGGCATCGAGAGTTCAGCTAGAGGGTATCAGGTAACCGCAGGTGGGACGAACCCATTTCACACTCTTGCCAGAGCTTCACACTTTTGCCAGAGCACATTCCTGAGCTCTTTCCACTTTTGGAAGTGCTCTAGGTAGAAGTCTGATAGAGACCCTTGGCCCCCAGAGGCCTAAGTCCTGTTCCACTAATTTTAGAGGAAGAGTTAAGGCAAGGTCTGAGATATGAAGATGAATGATCAGACACTTTTGGTTTTGTGGTTTTTTCCTCACTACAATCTTTTTTTTTTTTTTTGAGTTGGAGTCTCACTCTGTCACCCAGACTAGAGTGCAGTGGCCGCTCCCGGCCACCACAGAGATCCTTCTGCCTCAGCCTTCCCAATAGCCGGAATTACAGGTATGAGCGCCCAACTGATTTTTTGATTTATTGTAGAGATGAGGTCTCGCCAAGTTGCCCAGGCGGGTCTCGAACCCGCGGGCTCAGGCAGTCCACTCACCTCAGCCTCCCAAGGTGCGGGATTACAGGCTGAGCCACCGAGCCTGGCTACTACAATCATTTTTATTATCAAACAAGGGAATCAGATAGGCTAAGTATCTTGCTCAAGGTTGTTCAAGGCCTTTGTCAAAATTCAAAACTTTGCTGGCTTGGAACATTTCTGAGTAGTGACAGGGAGGCAAAGCTCTCTCCTAGAAAATTAAATGCTGCCTCTCCAAAGAACTTTAACTAGGAAAGATATACAGTTTCTCCCTCCCTTCCTTCCTTCTGCTGGAAAAGAAAAAAAGTTAAAAGAATGGATTGAACTGTCTTCTGGGTCCAGCTATGGGTCTGGAGTGTAGAGAAACTAACAACATTGCACTCGACTCTTGCCTTGAATGGGTTTGATTGATTATTAAGAAGATCCTCCTGTTGGCTAAATTGCTTTATTTTTCTTTCTTTATTTTAGACAGGATCTCACTCTGTCACCCAGGCTGGAGTACAGTGGTGCACTCAGCTCACCACAGGCTCAAACTCCTGGACTAAAGCTCCTATTTCAGCCTCCTGAGTACAATGGAACTATAGGTACGTGCCATCTTGCCTAGTTATTTTAAAAAATTTTTTGTAGAGAAGTAGGTCTCACTAGGTTGCCCAGGCAAGTCTCGAACACCTGGACTCAAGCAATCCTCCCACCTCAGCCTCCAAAGTGCATGAGCCACTGTACCTGGCTGACTACTTCTTTAAATGGGACACAAATTCCCCCTTAAGTCAGAACCCGCAGGACCTGCTGCTCAGGGATGTTTGTCCTGCCTCTCCCTGTCTCACTTTTCCCACTCCAAAGTCAACAGAGCATGAGGGTTATAGGTTTCCTGACTCATATATGCCATAAGACTCACCTCTACTGAGACAGGCTCTATGATGCAAAGCCCTTTTTTTGAGGTGACATCCAGCACGCTGGATGTCTCTCAGGTCAATCAATCTAGTGCTGGAATCTTACACTCTCAAATGGCACTTGTTCATTTTCACAGAGGTTTTCTAGACCTGCTGGAAAGAGTGTGGTTGTGTGACTTTTAGGCTAGGAGTTAGGCCAAGTGGTGGGAGATTTTGCTTCAGGTTAATTTGTCTGTTGTACTGGCCTGGGGGCTGCACCATTTCTTTTTGAGAGTGCAGCCAGCCTGAGATTTGAGCTGATGATTAGATGACAGGGTGGTGGAACGGTTATACTCCTCATCAGAGGAAAAGAGAGAGGCCTCCCTCATCCATGCTCACCTCCAGAGGTTTCCTCTGAGGAACTTCCCTCAGAGCCTGGGGCTTCAGCTAGCCTCCTGTGGGATCAGCCCAGCCATGACTGAGACTTGAGCACTTGAGGAGCAGTCACAGCCACAAGATGCCACCAGGGCACTGGGCCTCCGGGCAAAGTGCCAGGATTGCTTAGAAAAACACGAGCTCCTCCCTCACCCCGCAGGTACAGCTCCAAGGTCAAACCAGGTTGGAGAGTGGCCAAGGCCAGGAGGTTGGGCAGGAGATCCTGCAGCCTAGGGAAGAAGGAAACTCACCTACTTCTAATTTTGCCCAGCCGTTCCCTACCCCATAACAGGCCCTCTATTCGTTCTGTACCAAGATCGTCAGACTGGCAGCTGGCTTAGTTCCTACAGCTTTCCTTTTTCTCCAGACCTCTAGAGCTGTCTTTGCTTATAAGGTACCTAAGTCTCGTGTTTAAATGAGAAAGCCAAGAACTTTAAAGAACAACAGATAGAGGTCCACAACCTCCCTGAGTCTCACAGTCTTTGTTCACAGCCCAGGAGGTGCTGTATGAATCTGGAAAAATTATATTGTGGCCTAAGAATCTGCACAAGTAGGAAGAGAAAAGTGAGTGAGAATGAGAGAGAGAGAGAGAGAGAGAGAGAGAGAGAGAGAGAGAGAACATAGAACTTGGAAATAAGTCCTTAAAGCTAATGGGTCCCTGGCAAACATTTCTAATTTCCCTGAGTTTGCAGGAATCTGAGACTCAAGAGCTAAATTTCAAGTTATATCATATATTATCATCCTACGTGGTTTAGATCCAGGAAAAAAGTGATAGGAAAACTAGGAGCATACATTCAAGGCTTAAACATAAAATGAATGCTTTGCTTAAGAGTGCACATTTTGATTCTACAGGCAAATTATTTAGTATCAGAAATGATTTTCATGAAGTCAGAGTGTATTACAGAGAAATGTGCAATCTCTGCTCTCAAGGAGTTTACAGTCTAACTGGTTTAAGAAGGCACAGATTTTAGAAAGGATTGATAATGTCTGCCAAACAAGGACAGAAGGCTATAGGAATCAAGACATTTCTTGGCCAAAACCAGTGTTGAATTTTTATGACAAAGGAAAGTTTATGGCAAAATCATCAGGGAAACTTTTGCTGAGTTTGTCACTTAAAATGCCAAAAATTATGTAGAAATTTCTTACATAATGACAACCTAGTGTCCAGCCAGACCAACGGGACTATGTCTTATTTCCAGCATGTAGAACAGGCCTGGCCCATAGCAGAAACACTCCGTTTATGCTTGTTGACTGCTATATGAGTGAATAAATTCATTCAGGTAAACCAGATAGGTGCCACTGTTTTCAGGCCTTCCTCTAGGCACAGTGGAACTAAGGATTATGGGAGTCGCAAGCCCTCCCATATTTGCCCAGACATCATTTCCGGCACTGCTGTTCTGCCAGGAGAATCTGCAGCAGCAGCTCTGCTCTTCACAGTCCAGTGACCCAGGGCGAGTTACTGCCTCCTTGGAGCTTTGTGCTATCACCTGTAAAGCTATCCCCACTTGACAGGCTGTGAACATCAAAGGAGACCACGCAGGTAAAGCTCTCAGCAAAGTGCTGAGAGGAGCATACTAAGGAGAAGCACTTTCTAAGTCAGCTTACTCTCAATTGCGAATAAGAAAATTGCACAATTACCTGCCCCAAGAGGCTTTTTAACTTTAAAACAATTTTTTAAAACTTGGTCCTTCTCTTTCCAACTTAAAAAACAATAATAAAAACATCTACTAGCAAGGGGAATCATTGGAGGACTCGAAGACCTCTTACTGAGGGCTCTGCCTCTCCACAGTGAGCCTAGTGCCTCTGCCACATGGCAACATTGGGGTAGACAGGGCAGGGTTAAACCTGGTGGTGAATTTGAGCAGTGTGTCTGTGGCAGCAGTGTGACAAGCCACAGCACCTGCAAATGGCAGTTTTCCCCACCTTCTGCTATGCTGGAAGCCAGCCATTTGTCTTTGTGTAATGACTTATCAGTAAAAAGAGATTTAAAAGGATAGGCTAAAAGCGGGACCTGTACCAAGTCCGGGTCACTGGTCATGTACACATCTCCCTCCTCCACAAGCCTCACCATCAAGCCAAGTTGCTCCCCCAGGAAGTCGGGCACCTAGAAATTCTTCAGCAACACAGGGCGAGATTCCTCCTGGGAGGGACCAAGAGGGGCTGGTGTCCAGGGAGCTCGCCAGCCTGAGGGGCAGGGCTGCCTTCCAGAGCTGCACATGGAGGCAGGAGGCCCGGCGCTCTGCTGGGCAGCAGACTCGCCCCGAGGCGTCCGTGTGTGGTGATCTGAGGAGTGCAGTCAGACCCACCTGTCCTCAGCCTCTTTTCCGACAGCTCCTGGGCAACATAAGATCAGATGATGCCAGAAAAATCATCTGTTTGAAACAACATGAATAAAACGAATGAATATGCTTCAGCTATTTCAGGGAGAGGGTGGAATAGAACATTTATGGGGCAAGTGGAGCATCTGTTATTAGGCACTCAAAGAGAGGCAGTGAGCTTGGTGGTTAAAATTCAAATCCTAGTTTTTACTAGATATGAGTGATTTAATTTCTCTATGCATCTGTTTCCTCACTGTACACAGGGGACAATGATAGTGTCCAGTTCATAAGGCTGTGATAAGAATTGAATGAAATAACGTATAGTAAATCGTTAGCAAGATGGGTGTACACTGTAAGCACTCAATAAATGCAGCAATTACTAGTACAAATCAATCTTACCCTTCCAAGGTAGATGCATTAGTTTTGGGTTCTCCAGAGAAACAGAATCAATGGAGTGTGTGTGTGTGAGTGTGTGTGTGTGTGTGTGTGTGTGTGTGTGTGTGTGTGTGTGTGTGTGTGCGTTACACACACACAGGGGTGGGGCAGAGAGGGAGAGATTTATTTTAAGCAATTGGCTCATGTGATTATGGAGGAGGCTGACAAGTTCACAATCTGCAGGGTGAGCCAGCTGGGAAGAATAATGTTGCAGTCAAGTCCAAAGGCCATCTACTGGCAAAATTCCTCTTTCTGGGGTTGGGGGTGACCAGTCTTTTGTTCTCTTTAAACCTTCAGCTGGTTGGATGATGTCCACCCGCATTGTGGAGGGCAGTCTTCTTTACTCAAAGTCCACCAGTTTAAACACCAATCTCATCTAAAAACACCTTCACAGAAATATACAGAATAATGTCTGTTCACTGTGGCCCCGCCAAGTTGACAGAAAACGAACCGTCCCCATAGACTCGACTAGCCCCAATTTACTGATGAGGAGCCCGAGGCTCAACAGCTTAGACAGTTGTCCAGGGTTTATAGTCAGGTAGTAAGTTGAAAGCTGGAATTCCAACCCCAGGGTAAACCAGCATCCCTCACTTCCCCACGGGCCTGGCCCACAGCAGTCTCTCAGGCGACAAAGACATTCCTATCTCTAATCCCAGGTCTTCCCCCTTCTGGATCCTGGAGGAATGGGGCACAGGGGAGATTATTTCTATTGAGGGTGGGGGGGAGGGGAAAGAAAGAAATGGGAGAATGCTTGGCATGTGGTGACTCTGGGGGGACACTTGCCAAGGGGTGGGGTGAGGTGAAGTGGGCTTGGGCACCCCGGGCAGTGACTCCTCGTGGGGTCCTGGGGCGAAGTGAGGAGTACAGGACAGACCTGTGGCCTGACTACAGGCTCCAAATTCCAGGCTGCTCAGACCAAATGGCTGGAGACAGCCCCCGGCTGGGTGAGATGAAAGCATGAGACCTGGAATCAAAAAGGGCTGCCGAGAGTCCCAGGTCCAAGGGCCCCAGGAAACACAAAAGCTAGAACCTGGAGGGCACAGAGGGGACTGAGGTCGGAGGCAGGGACAGCATGTGCCTTGGGGTGCCATCTTCGGGCCTGAGGCTTGGTACTGGGTGCAGTAGCGGCTGAGAGGACCGGTGGCCTGGAGCAAGTAATGCAGGTACAGGAAAGAACTGTTGAATCTTCTGCTGAGGGAGAGCCTTAGAGTTAAGACTGGCATTGTTGACTTAAAACCAAAAAATAAGGCCGGGCTTGGTGGCTCACATCCCAGCACTTTGGGAAGCCAAGGTATAAGGACTGCTTGAGACCAGGAGTGTGAGACCACCCTGGGCAACATAGCAAGATCCCATCTCTACAACAGTGACTGATCATCCCATGAATACCCATGATGTTTGAGGCTTCAGAGAGCAGATATGAGATAACTATATGTGAGGGGGACATGAAGGCTTCCAAACTGATTTGAGTTCACCTTGGACAGAATGGAGTCATGCTCATCTGCAAGGAACCCCTGGATTGAGCCCTTCAAACCCAGGGTTGTAGAGGAAAAGAGGTTCAACACCAAAATAAGGACGTATCAGTGAAAGACAAGATTCAAGTTGAAAGAGGCTATGAGTAGGGTATTGTATAGCAGGGAAAGCCCATGGGTTCCTGAGTGAGGAGAACGGGGCTGAGCTTGAACTGCCTCCCAACACCTCCTTTTGGGGTGATTGTAGGTGGACTACAGCACAAGACGCGCGAAAGCTCCAGTTTCCTTAACTACAAGTGCCACGGCGGGATGGTGTTGTGGGAGCTGCCCTCTCCATGAAGATCACTGGAGAGGAGGCTGTGTAGTCTCCTGGGCCAAGGGTCCTGTGAGGGAGGGGTATGCTGTATGAGGAGTCCCGCACGGGTACCTGAGGTCAGGTGAGGAGAAATCCCACTGAACGTCCATGAAATCTGGGACCAGCCGGACTCAAGACCTTCAGATACCGTACTGAGAGGGTTTTCCTTTGAAACTGACAGAGGTCAGCTGGCAGCAGATGGAAACAAGCATTCCTCTGACAAAAGTGGCGGTGAGCATATGGACTTAACTAAGATCTATCCTGCTTCCTTTCATGGGGATGACATGTCATAAAATAATGCTATATGTGATACAGTTCTTCCTAGTGAGGTATAACTGTCACGATGGGAGTTCTGGAAAACCATCTGAGAGCTCACTCATCAAATAAGACCTGGCTCCCAGCTCCCAGCTCAGAGCCCCATAAAAATCTCTTACATTCATATAGAGCATGGGACCACTTCCAGGGGGGCTCTGTCCTGTATGATATTCCTTGATCTTTAGAGTAACTTTATGAACTGGTTCTACCTTCCTTATTTTATGGAAGGAGAAATGAAAGCTCAGAGAGGTGCCAAAGCTGTCCCATTAAATGTGGAGCCAGACCTGAAATCTAGCTCTATTCACTACAAATTCTGTGTTTTTCCTCAAACCTGTGTTAGAAATACAGATCTAGTGGCCCCCAAATCAAGAGCATCTGATTATTGGTGGTGTACCAGGAGGTTTTTTTTTTAAAGTCCTAGGCAGCTTGAGGAATTCCTGTGTGAGATCACACCGTTCATTTATGATCATTGATTTTGCAAATGAAAAAGTAAACTGGAAATAGCAGTATAGTGGACACCAAAAAGAGATCTTTGGCTTTGAAAGGAGAGGAAACAGGAAGTCTGCTCTGACTAGGAGGATGGCCTGGAGCACTCCAGGTAGAAACAGTCCCTGTCACCCAGCCCCTAGGGTCTCACAGGAGCACCAGCTAATACTTCCAAGAGCTTCCATATGCTAGGCACTACCCTAAGCACGGCCATACTTAAGTGCATTTTATCCTCACAATCCTTCAAGGTTTCAGACAGGTGAGGAGCCAACGATTTGTCCCAGGCAGTCATTGGGGGGTACTGTTGGCCCCACTAAATGGAAGAACTGACTCACCAGCTGGCTGAGGGATGCAGTGTAGATAAACGAAACGGGTCAGTGGGTATGGGAAAGGGCAGGACTCCCAGTGGAGAGCAAGAAAGACTTATGCTTGCATGACTGGGGACACCTCCATCCATCCACAAGGCGGAGCTTCCTTCTGTCCAGGGCTTGTCCTCCCACCGTGCTCTGGGTCGTGTGGCCTTTAGTCTCCCCCAGAACGTTTATGCTAATGATTCCTGGCCCCTCTTTCTTCTCTCTCCTTAACTTCTCTCTCGATTGCTTCTTTCCTAATCAATAAACAGTCCTCCTATCTTTTTTTTTTTAAATTTAGAGACAGAGTCTCACTCTGTCACCTGGGCTGAAGTGCAGTGGCACAATCATAGCTCACTACAGCCTCAATCTCTTAGGCTTAAAAGGTCCTCACACCTCAGTCTCCCAAGTCACTGGGACTGCCTGACATTGTTCTTAGTGCTTGACATTAACTCAACGGTCTTCAGAGGTAGTTACTATTCTTTTATGTTATTGATGAAACAACTGAGACCCAGAGCAGCTAAGCAACCTGTCCAAGGTCAACTAACTAGAAGTGACAGGGCCAGGAAAGGGACACAGAAAATTTGGCTCTCGCATCCATGTTCTTTTTCCTTTTAATTTTAGTTTTTGGAGTCAAGGTCTCACTCTGTCACCCAGGCTGAAGTGCAGTGACGTGATCACAGCTCACTGCAGTCACGAACTCACGGGCTCAAGCGGTCCTCCTGCCTCAGCCTCCCAAGTCACTGGGATTGCAGGCGGGAGACACATGCCTGGCTGGCATCCATCTCCTTAACCATTACTGCTGCACGGCCTATAGTTAGAACTAGAGACACCAGAAGGCTTTGTTTTATTGCAGAGTCAAATTACAAATGCAAGGCCTTCTCTGGGAGTTAGGCACTGAGTTAAGTGGCCGGACAACAAGACCAAATGCTGGTGAGAGCATGGAACATCAGGAACCTCAGTCATTGCTGGTGGGAATGCAACGTGGTACAGCTTTGGAAGACAGATCGGCGACTTCTTACAAGACTAAACCATACACTTACACACAATCCAGCAATCATGCGCCTTGATATTTACCCCAAAGAGTTGAACGCTTATGCCCACATAATAACCGACACATGGATGTTTATAGTAGCCTTGAACTTCTGGGCTCAAGGTATTCTCCTGCCTCAGCCTTCCACATAGCTGGGGCCACAGATGCTCACTACCATGCCCAGCTATTTATTTATTTATTTATTATCATTATTTTTAGTCAGATGCTCACTCTGTCTCCCAGACTGGGGTGCAGTGGCATGTTCACAGCCACTGCAGCCTCGACCTGTTGTGCTCAGGCAGTCTTTCTGCCTCAGCCTTCCAAGTAGCTGGAACTACAGGTGTGCTCCACCATGATTTATTGTACAGATGAGGTCTTACAAGTTGTCCAGGGTGGTGTTGAACCCCTGGGCTCAGACAATCCTCTCGTCTCCACCTCCCAAAGTGCTGGGATTACAGACGTGAGCCACCACATCTGGCAAGTTTAAAATTTTTTTGTAGAGACAAGGTTTTGCTATGTTGCCGGGCTTGTTGCAAGCTGCTGGTCTCAGGCAGTTCTCTCAGTTTGACCTCCCAAAGTGCTGGGATTACATGAATGAGCCACCACGCCTTACCTGTCCTCCTATCTTTAATAGTCCTTCCCCTCAGTCTCACCTGTACCCTACCCCACATCTCAGTCAATGATATTGGCATCCCTTCAGGTGCCCAAGTGTGAAATGTACGTATTGTTCTTATTCCTCTCTCTTGTCATGCTTCATCAATTCACCTATGATTTTGTAGCTGGTACCTATAAACACCTCCGCAGTTCTCCTCTTCTCTACACTGTCCCCACCTTGACTGTCATCCTTCCCTCTGGGTGGGCGTGGTGCTGCCTGGACTGCTCTCCACTCCTGCGGGTCTGCCAGCCTCCCCTACCTCCGGTCATAGGTCCTCTGCCCAGCAACCAGGGTGATCTTTACAAAGAGAAAACTGCCCCACCTCTCTCTTGCTTAAAACCCTGCAGTCCTCTGCACTGTCCTAAGTTCAAAACTAACCTCTATGTTGGGGGATGCAAGGCCTTTGGTGATAGAGTCCTGCCCACCTCTCCAGCCTCACTACCCTCTCTTCCCAGAACCCACTTCCCTGTCACCACCCAGCTGCCCATCCTTCTTACCCTTCTACGGTCAATTTGGATGTCACCTGGCCTAGAAAGTCTCTTTTGACCTCTTCTACCTGCTTAGACCCAAGGCCACCCCTCGTAGTGTGGGTCCTGCCATATTACAGTTATCAATTTGTCCAATCCTAACTAAAGTAAAGCTCCCACTCCTTGAGTGTGGGGACTGTGTCTTTGTTATCTGTGTGTATTCTTTTCACTGAATCTGGCACTCGGTAAAAGCTCAATAAACATAGGTTGAATGAATGAATGACCTCAGAAGGCCATAGGGAGTGACCAGAAACTCATCAGAAAGACTTTGAGGGGCTAGACTGGCAGCAGAGAAAGACTGCAAAAGCCCCAAGGGAGACCTGAGACCTAACTTGTGCTTGCTAAACTTTTGTGCTGAGCTAGCCTCTGCTGCTGTTCAATATTTTCTCCTAATTCTAACAACGGTTCTCTAAGATAGGTTCTGGTGTTGCTTCCATTAAATTAATTACTTAATTAGTTTACTTATTTATTTTCAGTTGAGGTCTCACTCTGTCACCCAGGCTGGAGTGCAGTAGTACATTCATGGCCACTGCAGCCTCAACCTGCTGGACTCAGGCGACCCGTCTGCCTCAGCCTTCCAAGGAGCTGGAACCACAGGTGCGTGCCACTAATTTTTTAATTTACCATAGAGATGAAGTCTCGCCAAGTTGCCCAGGCTGGTCTTGAACCCCTGGGCTAAGGCACTCCTTTCGCCTCTGCTTCCCCAAGTGCTGAGGGTACAGGCATGAGCCACTGTGCCCAGCTGCTTCCATTTTATTATTTATTTATTTTATTTTGTTTTATTTTTTGATTCTTCAGCTAAGACAGCAGAAGAGATGATTTATTGTACACATTACACTCGGCCACAACTCAACACAGAACTAGTCCATTCCAGGGCCAAGGACCAACAGGGACTATTTTGGTATGACGAGAAAGGTGGGTCTCTCAGACGTGGTCTTGACGATCAAAGGGCGTGGAGTTCTAGATTCCTGGAGAGACAAATTAGACAGCGTGCAGTCTGACAGCTTGTACCAGTATCCCAAGCCTCTGGCATTCCATGTTTCTGCTTCCGTGGCCTCCACGGGTGCACAAGCGAGAGCTTTACTTGGACCTCTGCCTCCTCTTTCTTCTTTTGCGTTTCAGCCTGCACATTCGCTTCTTCCTCCACTTGGCCCTCATGGCGTGGAGGTTTCTATGGGAAAAGAAAAAAAGGTTAGTTTGCTGCGATGATGGCAAGCGCAGAAGTCAGATGTCAATAGATTGTACGCAGAATCCCTGCTTCTGTTTGAAAGACAAGAACACCGAGGCTCAGAGAAGTTAAATAATTGACTGAACATCATGCAATGGTGATGCTAAGATTCAAGCCTTGTCTATGCACCTTTGTCTGTGTCACAATTTAGGTCTGCAGTTTCCTTCTGAAGCTACCTTAATTGTATGGCTCACCTTGTTTCTTTAGGGAGCCGCCTATGACTCCATCTGCAGACAAAATTCCAGAAACAGTCTGTTAGAAGGACAAATTTATCACCATACTTGCAACTCATGCTGGACGTTAGAGTATTTTTTGTTTGGATCTAGATAAATTCAGATTCTGCAATCATAGAATTTGAGCGCTAGGAAGGGCCTTAAGACTCATCTAGTCCAGTTCCCTCCTTTACCACCTGAAGAGGCCAACAACTTGCCCCAGGTCACTCAGTCAGTGGCAGAGGCAGGGTTGAAACACCAGGTGTCTTTCTGCCCTTCCGCCAACCTTTGCCTTTCTGTTGCTTGAGTTTGCTCATTGGTTCTCTTGGCGAAACATCTTCTTAAAACTTTGGAGCCCGCAGGTTCGAGACCCGCCTGGGCAGCAAGACCTCATCTCTACAATAAATCAATAAATCAGCCGGGCGTGGTAGCGCATGCCTGTAATTCCAGCTACTCGGAAGGCTGAGGCGGAAGGATCTCTGGAGCCTAGCAGGCGAGGATGCGGTGGCTGGGAGTGGCCACTGCACTCCAGTCTGGGCGACAGAGTGAGACTCCAACTCAAAGAAAAACAACTTTGGAGTGCATATTGCCTTGTCAGAGAAAGAATTGCAGTTTTGCTGATGGCCAGGTGTGGCACAAGAGTGGGCCTGGACCTACTATACCAGGAAGCGCAGGGGAGTGGAGAGCTGAGGGTGAGATAGGTGTTGAGGTGACAGGGAAGCCCAGGGAGGAACCTGTCAGAAGTGGGGCCTCCCTCTCACAATCAGCAGGAGAAAAACACATGGGGATCTCAGTAAGTTTGTTTAACACATGCCAGATATGGAAGCTGAAAAAAACACCCTTAGTGCTGACAACCCAGAGAGGCAGGGAGATGTGAGCACATGATGATATGGAACAAAAGCATAAGGGGAAGGCACTCAGAGGATGGTGTGAAGGGTTTGGGGAAGGGTCCCTGGGCCTGGAAGGAAGAATAGGAAGAAGAGGAAACAGGCCATCTTAGACAGAGGGAGGAATCAGGTGAAGTTGGAAGGACTGGGAGGGCTTGAAGTAAATCAGAGCAGTGGTTCTCAAAGTGTGTCTGAAGCAACAGCAGCGCATTATCTGGGAAAGTGTTGGAGACGCCAACTCTTGGGCCTCTGCTCTAGACCTTCTGAGAGAACTGCTGGGGATGGACCACACTGTGCATTTCACAGGGCCTCATGGTGATGCCGATGAGCCCTAAAGCTGAGTCCTACCGAGTCAGATTATTCCCAAAGGGATGATAACAGCCTTCCTGCTCCCAGGGTAAGGCTTCGGGATGGCAGGGACAGGTGCCTGAACTCTTGTTCCCTCCTTAAGTGTCCCATGACTCTGGTCACTCTCTGACTTAATCAAGTGTCATACGCTCTACTAGGTGCCTGTGGACGTGTCTTCCTCTTTTGTTTGTGAGGTCCTTGGTGCTGACCACACCAGTGCCAAGTGACTTTGCTGTGTCTTCCGAAGCCTTGTCATGTCTCCCATACCCAAGGACCTCTGAGGGGCTTCTGCTTGGCCACCTCACCCCCTCTCTGTCCCTTGCAACTCCAGTGTCATGCTGTCATATTGGCCTTCCCAAGCACTTACTAAAAATGGACATCCACTCTACTGTTCCCGGCATTCCCTACACCCTATCTGGCTTTGTATTTCCCCATCACATTAATCGACATAGGGCCTATGTTTTACTTTTTGTTTTGTTTGCTGTCAGTCCTCCAAGTCCCCAGTAGAATGTGGGTTCACAAAGGCAGAGACTTGCACTGTTTGTATTTCACTGCCATACTCTCCCTGCTAGGACAGAGCCCCACATATAGGAGGAGGCGTATTTGTCAAATGAATAAATGGTTTATATCATGTGACCCTGTGAGAGTGGCTTCAGTTAAATTATCTGATTAAGTCAGGAATTAACCCCCAGACCCAAAGGCTGTTTCCCAATTGTTGGCCAACGTCTTGTGAGAGCGTCCATCCGATGGAAGGGCAGTGTCGTTGTAACAGGCTGAGCTCATTAGCCTTACGGGCTGAGCTGGAGTGTGCGAGATCCAGGAGAGAAGCCAATAGTGGGACAGGACCAAATACAAGGGCCACAGAAGCCGAGGGTGGCAGAGAGAGACACTCATCAGCAGGGACAGAAGTAGTGGAAGTGGGGATAGAAAGATGAATCATCCTAATAGCAGACAAACGCCAATGCAGTAATCCCAGAGGCTGACTCAGAAACTGTGGTTGAGATATGAGAACTGTTTGGGGTCTCCAGGGTGGGTCTTCTGTCCCACATGAGGTGCTGCGGGTCCACAGAGCCCGGCTCTGTGGCTGGCTTACACTCCCTTAGTTCCCTGCATACCCTCAAACAGCTTTCCAGTACCCAAGATGACCTGAGGGGTCCCTGACAATGCCGACCTAGGCCAGTGTGGCCCTTTCCCTGCGGGGCCTCCTGGGAGGGATCAGCGGGGCTGGCCCTTCCCGTGGGAAGAAGGGCTCAGGGGGCTTGAGAAAGATGTCCTCATTCGTCCCTGGCAGCAATGCTCAGCCAAGAATTTCCTTTTGAGGTGTGGCCATTCTCACGGGAAACTTGTGCAGCCCCCCTGTCAAGTACCCTTTCTCCTTAACACGTGCAAAGAAAGGTCAGAACACGGCCTCATTGCCAAGCCGAGTCAGCAAACAAAACCCATGTTTGCTGTTCCAGCGTGGCTGGAGAGGCTCCTCTGAGGCAGGCTAGGACTGCGGTCAGGAGTTAGGGGGGAGTGTGTGCAGGGAGAGGACTCCCGTCTTCCCCTCAGGGACCTGTTTGTTACTTGGTCACCACAGGGCCTGACTCCCTTTCTTCCTGCCAGCCATCTACTGTCCTGCATTTCCCAAGGACATACTTAGGAAGCTTCCCACCTATTCAGATGCGAGACTGGTTTTTCTAAAGTTGCTAGTTGTGATACGATGATACACTCGTGTATGTTTTCCTCTGTGGTTCCTGGCTCGTAGCTCCCAAAGCCCTTGTTATAGGGAACAGAATCTTTCTTTCACTGAGCTTCTCCTGCCCTTCTCCCTGCCCAAGGCGGGACTCTAATCTGACTGTGGATCCCTCATTTCAGGGAGAGTTCTGCCTCACCCTGGGGGAAGGAATGCTGCACAAAGCCAAGGGGAATCTGAATTGACAGGCCTTGCTGGGTTTAGATCATACCTTTTCTGTCCAGTCACGTTCCAGCATGGTTGTCCATGCTTCAGTCATGCCTGTCTAATTAAGTCACAATAAAATGGCCTGAGAGGACAGGGTTTGAGAGCTTCTGGAGAGCTGAATACAAAAAAGTTTACAGAAAGTGAAGAAGAACATATCCAAGTGTGGGGAGGGTGATGCACCCAACTTTACAGGGGTCCTGTGCTCAGGACGCTTCCAGATTTCGCCCTGTGTATCCCTTCATCTGGCTGATCATTGGTATCCTTTAAAATGCCCTTTGTAGCAAACCAGTAAACTCAAGTGCTTCCCTGAGTTCTGTGAGCCACTTCAGCAAATTAGTCAAACACAAAGAGGGGTTATTGGAACCCCAAGTTGAAGTTGGTTGATTAGATGGTTTAAAGGCCTGAAGTTGTGAATGGTGTCTGGGGGTGAGAGGAAAGTCTTGGGGACTGAACCCGCTGCCCATGGGATCTGACACCATCTCCAGATAGACAGTGTCAGCAATGAATTGGAGCACAGCTGATGTTCGCTGCAGAATTGCTTGCTTGCCTGTGGTGGGGAGAAACTCCCACATTAGGTCACTGAAGTTTTCAGTGTTTATTGTTGTATGGTATGAGAGCCAAGGAAAAAAAGGTGTGCATTTTTCATAACACTAGTACAATTCCAAAATATTTTGTTTCAGTTCTTCCAACGTTGAGATTGTTGGGAGTCATTCATTCCTCTTAAATGAAAAATATTCCAAAAGCTCACTCATTCCACAGATAAATTTATTAAGTTCTACTAAGTGTTAGGAGCTAGACCAGATATTGAGGTAACAGTGGGGATGAAAGAGAAATTTCCACCCTCACTGAGCTTCAATCAACAGGAAAGACAGATGTTAAACAAACTATGATGAACAAGAGGAATACTATGGAAGAAGTACAAGTCACTTGTGGATCTTACAGCAGGGGAAGCTGGAGCCAGAATGGGAAACCTGCTAAAAATTCCTTGAGGAGTAGGCCAGGGTGAGGAGATGTGGAGAGAGGGTTCCAGACAGAAGACACTACGTGTTTTTAGGGCCAAGGGTTGGGAAAGGGGGTGGGGAACAGGAAGGAGTTTGAAAAACTAGAAGTCCTGTGTGGTTGAACTGTAGCGGGAAGGTGGAGTCAATGAGAGACATCAGGCACATTTTGAGGGGCAATGGAATAGGCTTTTCTCTTCACACCCTCTAAAATTGGGCATTTGACAAACTAGTGGCCTCTCCTCCAACTCTACATGACATATAGTTTTTCCAGTTCATGAACAGATAGATGCACAAATAACCGACTATGCTCGAAGAGTTGGCCATGTAGCCTGTCACCCTGGCTAAGATCATTGTTACAGAATGGACCCTGACCCAAGAGAAGCCAATCTGTAGTCTTCTCAGTGACCTGTGAAATGGGTTGTTATGAAAGTTTTGTGAAACAGAGGCAGCCTCTGCTCCCAAACAATAAGGATGTCTCTCTTGGGGCGTTTGAATATGAGGTATCAAAGTCAGTTAGTCAATAGCAGCAGGAACAGGAGAAACAGACAGAGAGTTGCCAGACAACATAATGAAATCCTTAAGCAGGCAACCCCCAAGACCTGCTACTGGGGGTCTTCGTGTCCCCAGTGTTTAGTTTATGCTCCATGAGACCTGACCATTCCTGTATTCCCATGAGGCCTGGTTGTAAGGTTGAGGGTCTTGTCTTCTCGTTCCCCCCTATGTCCCTACAGCAAGTCTCACTCACTCTTTGGATCCTGCTCTATAAAGGGATGCTTGCACTCCGGTCTGGGCGACAGTGAGACTCCAACTCAAAAAAAAAAAAAAAGGAGACGCTTTGGGTCCTGTCAGCATCCCTTGTTGCCAAACGGGGAACGGTGACGCTGTGGCTACCTACAAATGCGGCCTTGATGTTTTGTGGAAATACCGACTCTCCACTTGCTAATGATATGCAGTGCCGGGTGGAAGAAGAAAGGATATTAACATTGATGAGTATCTACTAGGTGCTGGCAAGATCTCAGCTATCCTTACAGCGACCCTAAGAAGTACAATTGTCCTCATTTTACAGTTGGCAGAAAACAGAATCAGGATCCAGACCTGGATCTCTCATCTCGCCGTTCATTTTTGCTACATGGTACAGTTTCATTCATTTATTTAAATATATATTCATACAGTGCCTAACACGTGTGAGGTATTCAATTTGAAATTGTTCTCAAGGGGTTCTACCTTCATCTCTGCTCTCTCTCTCGCTCTCTCTTTTTTTAAGCAATTGTGTTTGTATCCAAACTCCTTTTTTTTGAGTGGAGTTTCACTCTGTCACCCTAGCTGGAGTATAGTGGCATGCAGGCTTACAACCATCCCAGCATTGATCTGCTGGGCTCCGGCGATCCTTCTGCCTCAGCCTTCCAAGTAGCTGAAACTACAGGCATGCACTACCACGCCCAGCTAATTTTTTATTTATTGTAGAGGCGAGGTCTTGCTAAGTTGCCCGGGCTGGTCTTGAACCCACAGGCTCAGGCAATCTACTCGCTTTGGCCTCCCAAAGTGCTGAGATTACAGACGGAGCCACCGAGCTGGCTTGTATCCAAACTCTTACAGAAGGCAATTATGAAGGACCAAGTAAGAAAGAAAGCACTTTCCTCTAGATTCAGTAGCCTCACAGAGATTCCAAAAGTTGCTCATATATTTCATTTTTTGCATTTAGTAATTCATATTTGTTATTGTATTATGAGGTTTTATTAGCTTTAATTATTCATAAATATAATTGACACTAGTAATTCAGAAACAGGGTGGAACAGTTGGAATTTATCTCAAAACTTAACTTTAAAGTGAAAAGCAGCATACTTAACTAAACCATGTCAGAAAATGGCGTTAACATTACCTAGTGGTGACCAGATGTGTCTAACAGTGGTCTACCCATCCCTCTTGGAATTGGCAAATGGAAATCCCAGGACTAGATCTGGGTGTGGATAATACACTCACAGTAAACATAAGACATGAAGACAATATGAGAATTTAAAGCTCACAGATGTAGAAACAGTGGTTCCTAATCACTTCTAGAGCATGTTCAAGCAAAAATTAAAAAACAGCAAACACACACCACAAGAAACCCTGTGCCATGGTTCAGCTTCCAAAATAATTTCAGTGGGGTAGGGGCTTTTGTTTTAAAGAAAGGAAATGTGTATTTTATTCATATATTACAATTACCATGAGAAATTTTAAAAGCATTTATTTGCATAAAGAAATAAAAAGAAAGAGGAACACCATTTTCACATGTCCACAGTGCAGAAGTGAAAGTGCCTCACTGGAAATAGTCAACAATGGTTTTATGCACCAGTTTTTATTTATTTATTTTTACTTTTATTATTATTATTTTTTTGAGTTGGAGTCTCACTCCATCGCCCATTCTGGAGTGCAGTAGCACGCTCACAGCCACCCCAGCAACAACTTGCTGGACTCCGGTGATCCTTCTGCCTCAGCCTTCCAAGTAGCTGGAACTACAGGTGAGTGCTACCACGCCCAGCTGTTTTTTGATTTTTATTGTAGAGACAAGGTCTCTCCAAGTTGCCTGGCTGGTCTCGGCTTGGGCAATCCACTCGCCTCAGCCTCCCAAAGTGCTGGGATTACAGGCTGAGCCGTCAGGCCTTTTTTTAACTTTTAATTTTTTTATTTTAAAGATGTAGGGTACAATTCAGGGTCAGGTATACATATGTTCATCATGCAGGTACCCTTGTTGATGAGGTATGTACCCCCTTCCCCAGGCAGATTCCCACTATTGCCAATCCCGCCTCCCCCCCATCCCCCTGGCAGTTTCCCACTACTGCCAATCCTTTTCTTATAGTATTACGATAATTGTTCAAGGTCCATTTATGAGTGAGAACATGTATGCACCAGTTTTTAATAAAACACAATTTATTGCCAGCTTGCCAAAAGTGGTTTCCAGGTCCAGTGCAGTGGCCCATGCCCGTAATTCCAGCACTGTGGGAGGCTAAGCTAGGAGGATCACTTGAGCCCAGAAATTCGAGACCCACCTGGGCAACATGGTGAGACCTTGTCTCTGTAAAAAAAAGAAGAAGAAAAACATTAGGGGGTGTGGTCATGTGAGCCTGTAGTCTCAGCTACTAGGGAGACTGAGGCAGAAGGATCGCCTGAGCCCAGGAAGGTGAGACTGCAGTAAGCCATGATCATGCCATTGTACTCCAGCCTGGGTAACAGAGTGAGACCCCAATTCAAAAAAAAAAAGTGGTTTTCTGTGTTCTTTATTGAAATGACTTCCTGGGATTCAGCCATCATGCCCAATTTCCAGGCAGCCAGGCCTTTCTGGAAGTTGTACATGACACTTCTACTTACATCCCCTTTGCTAAAATGTAGACTCAAGGCTACTTCTGTCTACAAGGGAGGCTGGGAAATGTGGTATTTGTTCTGTGGCTATGTATCTGGCTAGAAATAGGAAGTCAACTGTTAAAAACAGATACAGGGGCTACTAGGGGTGGCAGTTAGTGTCTTCTGGGGTTGGATGACATAAATATTCAGGAGGAAGTGCTTTTTATTTTTTTCTTTCTTTCTTTTTTTTTTTAGTTGAAGTCTCCCTCTGTTGCCCAGGCTGGAGTGCAAGCAGCATGCTCACAGTCATTCCAGCGTTGATCTGCTGGGCTCCGGTGATCCTTCTGCCTCATCCTTTCAAGTAGCCAGAACCACAGGCACGCACTACCATGCCTGGCTAATTTTTTGATTTATTGTAGAGACGAGGTCTCACCATGTTGTCCAGGCTGGTCTCGAACCCCTGGGCTCAGGCAATACCTCTCACCTTGGCCCTTCAAAGTGCTGGGATTACAGGCTTGAGTTACCACGCAGTCAGGAAGTGCTTTTTAAAATTAAGCTATAATAATGACAAAGACTTTCCTGCAAAGGCTAAGTGGCTCTCACTTATTACTCTAGGTCATAACATTGCCACTGGTCAGGGTGGAGAATGTCTTCCCAAAGAGGGGCGATGCTTAGCAGGAGGAGAGATGCAGTGCTTAACAGGAGACAGAAGAATGGATTTGCAGGGCAGAAGCAGGGCTCACTCTAGTGGGCTGTGTCAATGGTCAGAAGAAACATAGCCTCTTCTGCAGCAGTGTTCCCAGCATCCGTGGTTCAGGTCACCTGCTTCTTATCTCTTGGAATTGGGACAAATTATGAGTTTTGATGGCTTGAAACTTGAGCTGTGGGGAGTTTAAAGGAGTTTAAAGGAGCCAACAGTGTTTTACAATCCAAGGAACATATCAGAATAAGGAAACACATTTGTGCCCTCCTGCAGACTGTGTGGCTAGTCCATACTAAGGTTGCTCCAGCAGCAGGCTGGAGCAATGAATTTCATAGGGTAGAATTGATTCCACTAAAAATAAAGATGAAGGCTAAGTGGTGGCTCCTGTCTGTAATCCCAGCACTTTGGGAGACTGAGGGGGAAGCATTGCTTGAGACCGGGAATGTAAGACCAGCCTGGACAACACAGCAAGATCCCCCACCTCTACAAAAAATAAAAAATAAAAAAAATTAGAGGCCGTGGTGCAAACCTGTAGTCCTAGTTTTTCAGGAGGCTAAGGAGGGAGAATCGCTTGAGGCTAGGAGCTGGAGGCTGCAGTCAGCTATGATCACACCACTGCACTTCAGCCTGGGCAACGACGCAAGACCCTGTCTTTAAAAAAATTAAAAAAAAAAAAAGATGAGTGGTCAGAAATAAAACTACACCTTCAGTTGTTGGTGGAAAGTGGTGTCAACTGAAGAATGACAAGGTCCTTGATTAAGAAAGGAGACTTCGTACCTCATAAAGAGCTGTGTCCTGCAGGGTGGTCATTCTCAGAATCTAGCTGCCTGCCAGAAGTCAGAAACAGGCACTTGGCGAGTGGGAAGATTAAGGCAGGGATTTATGCTGAACAGGGTGACCAAATATACATATTCAATAAGCTGTAGGAGAAGTTGTGAATATTTATGAGAGGGGAACTGTGGGCCTAGGCAACTGACCCTCAGGCCTCCCTATGGGCCCATGTTCGAAAAAGGGTGATGCTAACCTGTCAAGAGGATGGAGTTTTCGGCCCCTTGATGTAAACTGGGTTGAAATCAGTGGTGGAGCCTTTAGAGAGGGCTGGTTTCTGTTCAGTCTTTAGGGAAGAAAGTCTGATGCTGGTTTGTGAGGGAGGGGGCATAACCAGGTGTGTCCACCTCCCATCCTGTTACGGCTGGGAGCTCAGCTTCCAGGTTTCCTCTGGGGTCTTCTTGACCAAGAGGGAGTGTGTTAAGTGGGTGGGGGGGAGTGGGGCTTAGAATTTTATTTTTATTTCTTAGTGCCTATTAAATGAATCTTACTTGTTCCCCAGATTAAACCATAATTTTAGTTAAATAAGTTCATTCATTTATTGGTTCATTCACTAGGTCAAGCATTGACTGGGCGTCTCTGAGCCTTTGATGGGTATACAGAGATGACCTTGAAAAGCATGATTCTTCTGATTCTTTTGAAATTAATGGATTGATTTGCCGTTGTCTATAGTTTTTAGTGACACTGCAAGTTTCTTGGCTTTTTATTCAGCTAAGAAGGCAGTGTAGTGGAAACAGTGTTGAGTTAGTCTTGAGTGTTTTCCAACACCAACACCAATTCTCTGTGGACATCAAAGGGATATCCTATAATTCAGTTAAATTCAATTTTGACAATAACTACCTTAAGCTAGCACAGTTTCCACAGGTTAAGGCCTCAGTTCCATAAGACTGATTCCACGAGGGGATTCTACAGCCCCCGTCTTCCTGTTTGATAATTTGTTGTAACAGCTCACAGAACTCAGGGAATACCCGATGTTTATTAGTTTATTATAAAGGATGCAACTCAGGAACAGTCAAATGGAAGAGAAACATAGGCAAGGAGGTATGGGAGAGAGGAATTTTCATGCCCTCTCTAGACACACCACCCTTCTACACCTCAGTGTGTTCACCAGCCCAGATGATCATCAAATCTCATTGCTCCAGAGGCTTTTTTTTGAGTCAGGGTCTCCCTCTGTAGCCCAGGCTGGAGTGGCATGGAGAGAGCTCACCACAGTAGCCTCGGCTTCCCTGGGCTCAGATGATTCACCTGCCCCAGCCTCCCGAGCAGCCGGGACCACAGGGCTGCACCACCACGCATGCCTGGCTTATTTTTCTGATGTTTTTGTAGAGACAAGGTCTCGTTATGCTGCTGCCCAGGCTGGTCTGCAACTCCTGGGCTTATTTTCCCGCCTCGGGCTCCCAAAATTCTGTGCTTAGAGGTGTGAGCCACTCTGCCCGGCCATGGATGACCTAGTATGTGACATAAACACACTAGGATCCCGTGTGGTGATCCTGTGATCCTGTGTGGTGATAGCAAATGTTGTAAACCTAAGATCTCTCTTTGTAAAAGGGGAGGGTCATGAAAGTATCTACACTAAATATTTAAAAATAAGTACACTCTGCTGGGTGTGTGGGTGGCTCACGCCTGTCAGCCCAGCACTTTTGTGGCTGACGCAGAAGGACTACTGAAGCCCACGAGTTAGAGAGCAGCCCGGGCAACACATCCAGACCTTGTCTTTATCCACCCCCTGCCATTGAAAAAAAGTAGTTGAGCATGATGGTGCACGCCTGCAGTCCAACCACCCAGGAAACAGGTGAAAGGACCACGCCAGCCTGGGTGACAGAGAGTTTTTTTTTTTTTTTAATAGAGTTTACTCTCCAGCATTCCACTTCCTGGAGGTTGGTGGTGGGGCTGAAAGTTTGAACCCTCTAATCACTTGGCCTTTCCAGTTATCAGCCCTATCCTGAGGCTATCTAGGGGCCCCACCCTAAGTCACCATGAGTGTAAACTCAGGTGTGATCAAAAGTGCTTCCTTATGGACCATTATTTTAAGTGAATGATTACAGAAACAAAAAACTTAACATGGCACGTTTTCACGAGTGAGCACTAAACATTGGGCACACACGGCTGGTCACAAGGCTGGGAACCACAGACACAGGGCACTGCTGAAGGGGTAGGAGAGGGAGGGGGGATAAGGGATGCAGCACCACCCACTGGGTGCCATGCTCACCACCGGGTGGGGACCAGGCTCATCAGAAGCCCAATCCTCGTCTTCACACAATACACCTATGTAACAAATCCTCACATAAACCCCATGGTTCTAAATTTTTTAAAAAAGGATCTCCTTATGAATACCAAGACACTCCCATCATTCAGGAAATTACAGGGACTTGAGGAGCATTGAGCCATGGACCATGGACAAAGACAAATATGCTTATTATACCACAGTTAGAAAACCTGAGTTCAACTCAGCCTCCGTATAACTTTGGACAAGTCTCTTAATCTTTTTGAAACCTAGTTTCCTCAGCTGTAAGACTTATGGTTGAGTCAAATGCCTGCGGTGGCCAGGCATGTGATATACGTGAAATGGACTTCAGAAAAATGGAGGCAGAGGTCTGTTTTGCTTTCCTCTTAACTCAGGTTTACGAAAAACAGCAAAAGCCCAATAATAAACCATTGCCAACACAACTTCAAAACCAGAGAAGCCAGGGAGCAGCTGGGATTAAAGGGACTAGAGAACACCTTCTAGGCAGGCTGCCGGTGCTTATCTGTAGTTAGGAATGTGGCCTGAGTACTGCTGGGTCTTCTAAGTTGCCATCAGACGTGAGACATAGGGATTGTTTTTTCTACATGAAATTCTCTGCCGTTT
This sequence comes from Carlito syrichta, assembly GCF_000164805.1. Classification (NCBI taxonomy): domain Eukaryota; kingdom Metazoa; phylum Chordata; class Mammalia; order Primates; family Tarsiidae; genus Carlito; species Carlito syrichta. The sequence continues at coordinate 427,979 of NW_007233638.1, read as the reverse complement.
AAATTTTGGACTAGTTCAAAACTTTAAAAAAGCGGTGCCTTACATCCTGTATAGGCCAAACTGAAACAAGTCTGGGTTGTAGGGCCACCTGTTTATGGTTTCTGGGTTACACTAGTCACAGGAACAGCAGTTCTAAAGCTGAGATTTCTGGCCCCATTGGGAAGAACTTCAGCAAGTGAAACCCCCTGAAATCACATACTAAACTTTGTGAGTGTGCATTTTGCGGGGAGAGGACACACACACTCCATTGGTGTCTTAAGAGAACCCATAACCAGGACACGTTAAAACTCCACTAGCTAGCCTCACCCAAGTTTTCTAATTCCAGAATGCCAAGCAATTGATGATGTGATCACACACTTCGTTCAACCATTCACTCATTCATTCCACAATAGTTTTTGAGCACTGACTACATACTGGGTATATTCGAGACACTGGGAATACAGAAACAAATGACAGAGACAAAGTCTATGTTCTCATGAAATGGACATTCTCGTGGAGGGACACAGGCCATATATATAAAAGCAAGAAAGTACACATTATGTCAGGTGATGCTGAGGGCTATGTAAGCTGAGTCTCTGGGTGGGGTGGCGGGTGAAGAGCAAAGTTCTCTCGGTTAAGATGTTACCTGAGATAACTGAGGTAAGGGAGCAAGACATTTAATCATCTGGGGAGAGAATTTCAGAGATGGGTTGAGCAAAGACATAGGTCCCAAGGCGGGTGTATAGAGGGAGCTATTTGTGGAGTTGCAAGGTTAAATGTACTTACTGTTGGGATTGCAGGGAGGCTTTGAGAACTTTTTTTATAAGACAAAGAATTCCCTCAAATTGTGTGCCAGGATTTTTTTCTCTTTGTATTCATAAAGCTGCATTTAGAAGTAGATCTAAGAAAAGAGACCACACCCACTGATGGTTTGTACTGTAAATTGGCTCCATCTTTTCTGATAGCTGTCTAGTAAATTTAACAAGAGCTATAAACTGTTCCCATTTGTTGACTTGGTCACTTCACTTTGCAGGATACTTCTACAAGGCAAAAGAGAGAAAAAAAAAGACACTAAAGAGATCTACCAAAAGTCCTTTGCAAGCCCTTGTATAACATATGTGAAAATTTTCAAACAATTTTTATTGTCAAGAATAGAAAGAAATAAGCAAAAATAAACAATGAGTTTCAACATGCTTAGACTCTATAAAGCTGTTTAAATGACAGAGGAGTGATATTAATATGTAGAAATGTATTACATGAAAAATGTAAAGTGAAAAAAACAAGATAAGAGTGTGTTTTATACTGGATAAAATTGTGGAAAGCATATTGATGTACATTAAAAAGACCAAAAGAGAGTTTGGAGGGATACAAAATAAGTAATGTCCAGTCAGCTTTTGTCTTAGTCATTTTGTTCTGCTATCACAGAATACCACAGACTGGGTCATTTATAAAGAACAGAGATTAATTTCTTACAGTTCTGGAGTCTGGGAGGTCCAAGGGGCTGGCCTGTGTTGAGGGGCTTCTTGCTTTGTCATTTCATGACCAAAAGCATGGAAATGAGAGAGAGAGAGAGAGAGACAGAGAGAGAGAGAGAGAGAGAGAGAGAGAGAGAGCGAGCCCGAGAGCGAGTGCAAGAACACCATCTAGTGCAGATTGAGAGTAGGGGGACATATTCTTGTCATTCCTGTCAATGGCTACTCCAAAAAGAGACTTTCCCCAGCCCTCCGGTCTAAGGCTGCACCTAGCCAGTGATTTAGGACCATCACCCTATTTTGTGCTCTGTGTGTTAGTCCTGCATACCATCTTACAGAGCCTTGTTAATGTACTTGTTTATTATCTTTCTTTCCTCACTATAATGTAGGCTCCTTGAGGAAAGGAACCACCATATCTGTATTATTTCCTTCGGTGCCTAGAACTATTTCTGGTTCATCTTAGTTCTGTGTGTGTGTGTGTGTGTGTGTGTGTGTGTGTGTGTGTGTGTGTGTGTGTGTGTGATGTAGAAATAGGATCTCACTATGTTGTCCAGGCTGGTCTTGGACTCCTGGGCTCAAGAGATCCTGCTGCCTTGGCCTCCCAAAGCACTGGGATTACAAGTGTGAGCCACCACACCAGTCTGAATTCTTTAGTATGTGTATTTTTAGTGAATAAATAAGCACAATAATCAGCCATCTGTGGTCTCTGGACCTCTGAGGCTCATCTGGATGTCATTGCTGAAGCCACTTTGAATGAAGGATTTCACACTGGAAAATGAGACACAAAACCAGGAGTGTTCATTAGAAACTCGACAGAAGTGTCACTTTGCCTGGGGTCTCTGGAAAAGGGCTGTCTGGGGAAGGAGGGAGAATGCCTTGCTTCCTTCCTTGGACAGTCCTTTCCATTCCCATGTCCCCTCTTCTTCCTCCTTCCTTTCAGTCCCTTTTGCTGTGGAGAGTGAGGGCTAGCAGTCAGGTGAGCCATGGCTGATGGACAGGAATGCTCTCACATCTGTTTCTCCAGTGCTACAGGGCCCTTAGAGAGGAAAGTCACATGTATGGAGGGTAGTATGGAGGAAGTGGTTGCTTAGGACATAGACATACAGATTTGTGATTGCTTAACTCTTACATCATATTAAACATACAGCTCACAAAATAGCTCAAGATGAAGGAGATAACAGGTCTCCTAGGTTCCACAGAGCTGGAACCTAGTATCTGAACTTCAGTGGGAAGTTAAGGCTCATGCAATGCCATTATCAGCATGAAGATGGATTCTGCTGGGGTGTGGGATGTGGAAATGCTGCCTTACTTGTGCCTGCTAAAGCAAGTCTTCAACTAATTTTAAAAGCTAGGGCTATTGCTCTGGAATGTCTGATACATCGCTTCATTGTGTGAAAATTTTTTAAATGCGGCTGTTGAAATGAAAGCTAAAAGTTCATCTCTTTCTATGTGTTCTTGTGGAGAGCCAAGATTTTCAACGATTTTTTTAAAGTCAGCTTTTTTCTGATAGTCTAAAGTGAATGGCTTAAAATACACATGTCTCTGGTAATAACCATATCAAATCATTTATTGAGAGCTTACTATGTGTCTGATGCTGTTCTAAGTGGTTGGCATTAACTCAACGATCTTCAGAGGTAGCTACTATTCTCTTTTTTTTTTTTTTTTTTTTTTTGAGCTGGAATCTCACTCGGTCGCCCAGACTGGAGTGCAGTGGCCGCTCCCGGCCACCGCAGCCTCGACCTGCTGGGCTCCGGCGATCCTTGCGCCTCAGCCTTCCGGGGAGCCGGAATTACAGGCATGTGCTACCACGTCCGGCTGATTTTTTGATTTATTGTAGGGATGAGGTCTCGCTGCCCAGTCGGGTCTCGAACCCGAGGGCTCAGGCAATCCACTCACCTCAGCCTTCCAAAGGCGTGGGATTACAGGCTGAGCCACCGAGCTCGGCTCTCTTTTTTTATTGATGAAACAACTGAGACCCAGAGCAGCTAAGCAACTTGTCCAAGGTCAACTGACTAGAAGTGACAGGGCCAAGAAAGGGACACAGAAAATTTGGCTCTCGCTTCCATGTTCTTTTTCCTTTTAATTTTAGTTTTTGGAGCCAAGGTCTCACTCTGTCACCCAGGCTGAAGTGCAGTGACGTGATCACAGCTCACTGCAGTCTCGAACTCATGGGCTCAAGCGGTCCTCCTGCCTCAGCCTCCCAAGTCACTGGGATTGCAGGCGGGAGACACATGCCTGGCTGGCATCCATCTCCTTAACCATTACTGCTGCACGGCCTATAGTTAGAACTAGAGACACCAGAAGGCTTTGTTTTATTGCAGAGTCAAATTACAAATGCAAGGTCTTCTCTGGGAGCTAGGGGCTGAGTTAAGTGGCCGGACAACAAGACCAAATGCTGGTGAGGGCATGGAACATTAGGAACCTCATTCATTGCTGGTGGGAATGCAACATGGTGCAGCTTTGGAAGACAGGTTGGTAACTTCTTACAAGACTAAGCATACACTTACACACAATTCAGCAATTGCACGCCTTGACATTTCACCAAAGGAATTGGAAAATATGTCCACACAATAAGCAGCACATGGATGCAGCTTTATTCATCATTGCCAGAACTTGGAAGTGAACAAGCTGTCCTTCAGCAGGCGAGTGGGCAAGAAGATTGTGGGACAACCACATAATGTGCCTCAATGGTTATTCAATATCCAAAAGAAATAAGCTGTCAAGCCATGCAAAGACATGGAGGCAAATGAAATGCACATTACTGAGAGAAGCCAATGCGAAAAGGCTACATACTGAATGATTCCAACTAAGTGACTTTCTGGGAAAGGACAAATGAAGGAGACAGAAAAAAGATCGGTGGTTGCCGGGGCTCAGGGGTAGGAGAGATGAGTAAGCTGAGCCCAGAGGATCTTTAGGGCAGTGAAGCTCCTTTGTTTTAATATTATAATGATGAATACACGTCATTACATATTTGCCAGAACTCACAGAAGGTGCAACACCATGAATGAACCCTAATGCAGACTATGGACTTTGGGCACTCATGATGTGTCAATGTAGGTTCATCAATTGTAATAGATGTCTACTCTGGGGGCTGGTGATGGAAGGCTGTGGGGGAGGGGGCAGGGGGTATTTGGGAACCCTGTACCTTCTGTCTAATTTTACTGTGAACCTAAAATTGTTCTAAAAAATAAAATCTATCAAAAACATGGCTGGGCATAGGTAAGAAATAAGGAGAGGTGTGCTGGGTTGTGAGGTCCAGACCGAGGTACTCATTCTCAGCAGCCTGGAAAGTTGCCTATTGATGGCTTATGGCCAAGTCCCTGCCGCGCCTTGCCCTTGGCAAAGAGGGTTGCTTCCCCCTAAGCAATCCCTCTACCCTCTGATGGCCCTCTTCCAAATTTGGGGGCACAAAGACCCCACTCCTTGCCTCAACTTGGGACAAATCTGAAAGCCATCCCATGGGCAGAGCCCCCACACAGTCTGCTGAGACCTCTGTGGAACTGCATCAGAGCTCAGCTCTCTCCTGCCAATCCCAATGTCTTCAATTCTCCCCCTGCTCTGACACTTTTTTGTGGGGGTTCGTTCCTAGAGCTCTTATCAATACGTTTCCTGTGCTTGAATCTCTCTCCCTCGGAATCTGTTTCCGGGGAACCTGATCTTAAAAAGAAGGTGATGGAAGGGTTTTCTAGGTAAAGGAGCAGCACAAGTAAAGTTGTTTCAGTGGTGTCCGGCAGACACTGTGCGTGTGAGATGTATGCACTTGGGCATGCTAGGAAGGGAGGCTGGGGCGTGGGCAAAAGCCGATCAGTGGATCTTGCGTGCAGGCAGAGGAGTTGGGTTTCATCCTCAGGTTGTTCATTCGTTCATTCGTTGATGCAACAAATACAAATTGTATGTCTGTGATGTGGAAGGCATGGTCCAAGGCCTTGGAGCTACAATGACAAAAAGCACAAAATAAGAATAGGTATTACTTTCTTTCCCATGAGATTAATGTGAGGGTGAAATGAATAACATCAGTAAAGTGCTGACTACAGTGACTGCCACAGCAGGGTCTAGTACTTACTGATACCTCTCTCTTTGGTGGCAACTTAAGAGGGAACCGCAGGTTGCAAAGGAAGCAAAGCCAGGTAATTAGAGGTTAGAATCAAGCCAAACAGGGGACCCGGGGCTAGATCCAGTGGAATACTGGATGTTTTACCGACTCATAAGAGCCGATTGCTAAATTTTCAGGAATTTTGCAAGTCATAGTTCAATACAGTCATTGTCAAAAGTTAAATTATATCAACTTAAAACAAATTATATTAAAAGCAAAGATAAGAAAGCCTCAGAACATGTAAGGTCCTGATTATTTTACTGCCGGTATCATTATCTATGTTCTTGAGGTTATTTACATTTGTTGTATCTATTTGATAGAAATGCTACAGAATGATCGACTGTTCTCTCCACCCAACTCCACATTCAGTGATATCACATTGGTAGTTTGAAATCAACCATGGTATGGTTGCTAGATATTTACCAGCACATGTCTGGCTACATCCCAATGCATACTGTGATAAAATATGAACTTTGGGGCAGTCAAAGTTCTGAGCAGTGAGGTCATACAGTCAGTATTTTGGGGCTTTCTACATAGAGGGGCAATTGAGGACGACTGAGGGATGCAGATGCTGGAGCCTTCTGCTTGGGTGCCAAGCTCGGCGCTTCCCCCGACCAGCTATGTGACATTGGGTAGCTGATTTCTTCTCCCTGGACTGTAGGTTCTTCTGTAAACAAATGTGCCCGGAGAGGGTTGCTGTGAGGATGAATTGAGAAATGTGTAAATCACTAGAACAGTACCTGGCACATTATCATTCAGTTGGTGGGCAGATTAAAGAGTACTTAGGAAATCACCAGACAGCCTGGACAAGTCAAGATGGCTTCAGCAGTTTCTCTGTCTCACTCCCAGAGTATGGGCAGAGAAGGGTGATGTTCTTCATCCAAGGAACCTTCCCTAACCCTCATTTTGGGACGGCCTACTTCTAGGAGTTCTGATAAGGCCTAAACTACTTCCATAATAACATGTGTCATATTGTCCTTGCCTGTTTACTTGTCTGTCTCCCAGGTTAAAGTATAAGCTGAGAGAGGAGTAACTGGATCTGTTTCTCCACCCTGCATGTCCCAGCACCCAGCACAGTGCCAGGCATATAGTACGACCGAATGCATGTCTGAAATGAATGCATATTTGCCTCTTTGGAGACCCTTCTGGGCGGAAGCTCTGTGAGAGCAGGGACTGAGTCTGCCTTCCTAAGCCACTGCTTGTGTGGTGCCTGGGAGGAGAACTGGCACATGGCAAACACACTTACCCTTGAACACATTCATTCTAAAATGCCAGAATGCTGATGCTCTTCCTTCTACTTTTAGCATCAACCTTTTCCTCTGTTGTCTGAAATGTCAAAAGGGAGAATACTAAGAAAATGTCATCTGTGCTCGGTCAGTCCTGAGTATACAGGCACTCTATCTAGCCTAGTGGTTAAGACTGTGTGGCTTAGAATAAGACCAATCCGGGTCTGAATTTTGCTCATCACTAACTAGGTGTGCGTTTTTGGGCAAGTTACTTAACTTCCGTGAGTCTCCGTTTCCTCATCTGTAAATAAGGATAATATACTGACATAGCTATAAAATTTTAATTAAATAATTTATCCTAGTTACTTAAGAACAAAGTAAAATGTAATACATTGCAAATAGTTAATTTTTAATTAATAACTTTAACTACAAATATAATACATGATTCAATCATTTTTAAATAACAAAAAGAATATATGTAAAATGCTAAGTCGCATAGATGAAGCTCAACCGATAGCAGCCATTATATTATACGACATTATAGGAAAGGAGAATGACCCTCTCCTACAGAGATTTGTTTCCCTTGTAACAAATTAAGGACAAGTTGACTTTTCTGAATTTTCTTTAGTGAACTTGGCATTTAAAATCAGACTTTTTTAGGAAGTTGAGTGAAATCTACTTTAGAAGGAATCATAAAAATGCTGGCAAACAGGAAGAAGAAAGAACTTATAGCTCAGGAGGAAGTGTGAAGGCCAGAAAAAAGATGGGGGTGTTGGTTGATCAGTGGGTGAGTAGGGTGACCTGGTGAAGGTGGTGTTTCTTTACCATGTCTCATGTTTGACATTGGCTGCTACCAACATGATTGTACATTTCTTCAGGTACACATATGCAAACATGTCTATTGCACTCATAGCAAGGAGAGGATTGCCACACCGTAAGATATGTACACCTTCCGCTATAGCATATTTTTCCAAACCTTCTTCCAAAGTGGTCAGACCTAAACTACCCTCCCACCAGCACTGGGAGTTCCTTGATGAGAGCTCTTTGTCAACTCTTGTGATTGTCAGCCTTAAATTTTAGCCATTCTGGGGATGTCTAGTGGTATTATAGTATGGTTTTGTTTACATTTCTTTTCTTTCTTTCTTTTTGAGTCAAAGTATCACTCTGTTGCCCAGGTTGGAGTGCAATGGCATGCTCACAGCCACCCCAGTGTCGACTCTCTGGGCTCAGGTAATCCTGCCTCACCCTTCCAAGTAGCCAGAACTACAGGCTCTACAGGTATGCACTACTGAGCCTGGCTAATTTTTTCTGATTTATTGTAGAGACGAGGTCTCACCAAGTTGCCCAGGCTGGTCTCAAACCCCTGGACTCAGACAATCCTCTTGCCTCAGCCTCCTAAAGTGCTGGAATTTCAGGCTTGAGCCGCCACGCCCAGTCTATTTGCATTTCTTTAATAACAATGAAATTGAGCACTTTATCATATGTTTAATTGGCGTGTTCTTCTGCACATTATTTTGTGTGAAGTTTCTGTTTAAGTCTTTGCTCTTTTTCTCTTTGGTTGTGTGTCTTTTCCTTATTGATTTGTAGGAATTCTTCATCTGTTCTGAGTAAAATCTTTAGTTGGTGATTCCAGTATCTTCTCCAACTCTGAGGCTTGCCTTTTTACTCCGCTAATGGTGTCTTTTGACTTCTGATGAATACTAAGGATACACAAAAAGGAATCCCAGCTGAATGTAGATCTAAATCTAAACGTAAAATGAAAAACAATTAAGTTGCTAGGTGAGAAGAGTGTCTTTCTGACTTTCAGGTAGACAAAATTTTTTTTCTACGATCCTTAAAGCACTACCCTAAATGGAAAGCTTAGGCCAGGTGCAGTGGCTCAAGACAGCAATCCCAGCACTTTGTGGAGGCTGAGAGGGAGGATTGCTTGAGCCCAGGGATTCGAGATCTGCCTAGACCACACAGCAAGACCTCATCTTTACAAAAAAGTAAAAAAAGTATCTGGGTGTGGTAGTGAACGCCTGTAGTCCCAGCTACTTGGGAGGCTGAAACAGAAGGATTGCCTGAGCCCAGGAGGTTGAGGCTGCAGTGAACCGTGATTTTGCCACTGTAATCCAGCCTGGGCAACAGAGTAAGACTCCAACTCAAAAATAAAATAAAATAACATGAAATAAAATGAAATGGTAATTATTTAGACTACATCAAAAGACATCATTTAGAGAATGTGTTCTGTTTATATCAAAACACCATGTTCAATATCTTAAATGCATAGAATAGAAAAGGGAGTGTGTTTGTTAAGCACTTGTGTTATATCATTCAATCCTTTCAAACAGGGATGTAAGTATCCTTATTTTACAGATGAGGAATTGAGGTTCAGAGAGGCTAATGAACTTGTCCTGGACCACACAGCTTACAAATGGATAACTTGGGCCGTCAACTCAGGTCTGCTGAGTCTGTAGACAGAGTTCCCAACTCCTGGTGCTGCTCCTCCTCTACCACCTCGAGTGTGCCCCATGGGACCTGGCACCGTGCTGGGCTCCAGACGTATCACCGTTGGCTTCCCGGGTGCCTTCCAGTGTGCAGAGATCACTAAGCATGGCTTTGTGTTTATCCCTGTAAATGAGTCATTCTTCCACCCCCCTTTTGTTAATTTGGTCCGCTGTGAACAGTTGCACTCTTGTTTGGTTTTTAGTCCTGAGGAAGCAGGACTCGTTCTCCTGGTGCGATTCCTGAGGCTGCACCTGGGAAAGATTTGGAGCTCTGGACAAACATTCTGTGTCTGGCACTTCTCTGATCTGGCAGGATGAGTGGCAAGGCCTGGGGCAGCAGGGGAAGGGGCAGCTTTGACAAGCAGTGCCAGGTCCGCCAGGCCCTGCACTATTGCTCACGGTCACGGGGGTGGGTAAGGTCCCTGTGTGTTTCTGACCACCTCCCCTCCCTTATCCCCTTCCTCATCTCTCTGGCTGCCAGAGGCCTCCCGTGGAGATGGACATCTGTGTACTCAGGAGGGCACCGAACAGGCTGCTTTTGTGGGAAGTGGAACCACAGCAGGGGTGGGGATGTGGGTGAGTCACTTGGAGTTGTTGCCAGGGTCACCACAGGCCCAGGTGCCTGCCATGCATGCCTATGATAATAGAAGCCAGGAATGATCCTGTCCTGCAAGGAGTCTTGTGAGAATGCCTGGACTCCCCCACCTCACGGAGCAGCCCAATGGGATCTGACTTCCAAGATCACTGCATCTCAACAACCTCACAGTGAGTGCTGGTCACAGTGGTTACCAGCTTCTGAGAGCTGGTGTGCCAGGCACGTTGCTCAGCCTTTATGCATTTCCTCAATCCTTACAGAGCCCAGTGAATCACAAACTGTCATCATTTCTACACATGGTGGCAGAGACGAGTGCTCAGAAGGCCTGGTTTTCACTTCCTCAAGGCCCACACAGCAGCTGAAGGGCAGAGCCACGACTCCAAACCAGGTGTCCAACTCCAACACTCAGAGGGGTGTTTACCATGAAGCTAACGCGCTTAGGCCCCAACCCTCCCCCCATCTGACCAGGTCTTTTCTGAGGTGCTTTAACCTCACTTAGTTAAAACTGAGTTCCCTTTCTCCAACCTCCCCCAGTGTTGGGTGGAGCTGGGCATTTTGGGAATCAGCTAAGAGGAGTTTGGACGGGGGCTACATCCCGTCTGATGCTGGTGGGATACGTTAGTGTGGCTTGCAGTCCTTCCGAGAGTGCTGAGTTATTGCTGGCCACTGAAGGGTGGCTGCAGGAACACCCTGCTGCCCACTGAGCCCACACACCTGTGTCCTGACATGATGTGCAGAGCCCAAGGCTGGACTGCAGAAAAGAATGTGGTCTGTGACTTCAACATAGAGAGTTTGTGGGAAGCAGAGAAATAAGGAGGCTTAAAAACACCGGCTAGTGATCACCATCGACTTTTACCCTCCACGTTCTCTGTAGGCAGTGATACCACAAAACTGTTGCCATGTGAAGAGGCAATCAAAAACCTGGAGCCAGACATATAGAAAAGTGTCAGGCAGTTAATTAATTTAAAAGGTTGTTATTTTTCTGTGTTTCTTTACGGTTAGTAATATTTATCAGCTTGTAAAAATGTGTAACTTGTGGGAATCTCTTTTCTCGTTGTAAATAATTACTTTTGCAGTTAATTTTGTATTTGTAATTTTTAATTTTTTTGTAGAGGCAGAGTCATGCTGTGTTGCCCAGGCTGGTCTTGAACTACTGGCCTTAAACAATCCTCCTGCCTCGGCCTCCCAAAGTGTTGGAATTACAGGCGTGAGCTACTAAGTCAGGCCTGTGTTTGCAATTTTGTGTCATTTTTCTTAAAGAGAAGCCCGCAGAAACTAAGTGACTGCCCAAACTCACTCTGTTAGCAATGGCGATGCTCTGCCTTTGAAGGTTCCAGTCTTCAGTGTGGAAGAACTGAAGAGTGCAAAAACCTGAGCCTGCAGAACTTTAGAAAGTGCTGAGGGTGGCCTGTACTGTAGGTGAGTGGCTGAAGTGGGGCAGTGGCACAGCAAAGCCCCCGAGAGAGGGTTGGATGTGTCCAATGCTTGCAAAGACCAAGAGGGGTGGGGACAACCTGGACATCCCTTAGCCCTTTGTAATGTGTGGTGGCTTTCCTTACAGCCCCACCCAAACCTGAACTTGCTGACGAGGTTTCCTTGGAAATCTCAGTCCAGAGGATGCTTTAGGAGTGACGGTGCAGATGTGAGGGGTGGGGCTGTGTGGGTGCTGTCCACTCGGCCTTTCTGGGTCCCTTGAGCAGAGGATGCAGAAATACGGCTGGGGGCCGGTGGTGCACTTGGGGTCAGGGCTGGAGCGTGCTGTGTTCTCCTGATCCCAGATCACTCAGCCTCTTTCCTTCTGGCTCCAGGGAGTCAGTTCTGGGGACCACAGGGCTGGAGCCTGGCTTCCTTCAAGAATTTTCTTCGGCCAGGCTCAGTGACTCAGCCTGTCATCCCAGCACTTTGGGAGGCCAAGGAGAGTGGATTGCCTGAGCCCGTGGGTTCGAGACCAGCCCAGGCAACTTGGCGAGACCTCATCTCTACAATAAAATAAAAAATTAGCCAGGCGTGGTAGCGCGCTTCTATAGTTCCAGCTACTTGGAAGGCTGAGACGGAAGGATCTCCGGAGCCCAGCAGGTCGACGTTGGGGTGAGCGTGTCACTGCACTGCAGCCTGGGAGATAGAATGAGACTCCAACTCAAAAAAAAAAAAAAAAAGAATTTTCCTCCTTTCATGGTTTCCACTTCTCCACCTGGTGTCTGGACTGCAAATTACAGGAGATGTTAATGCATTTGTTCTTCCCTTGTACAAAGGGATTGCAGTAGTAGCAGGTGACATGGTCTTATCCCAGGAACGCTGTGGTCCCTGGCTCACCTCGCAGCTACCAGAACTCAGGCTGATTACTCAAATTTTGCCCCTGGGGACAAACTCACAGAGGGGACTGCTTTGCTCAGAGGTTGTAGTGCAGGGAGAATAATGATTCCAGGATTTTTTTTTTAAATTACTGAAGCCAGGCTTGGTGGCTCAGCCTGTAATCCCAGCACTTTGGGAGGCCGAGGCAAGTGGATTTCCTGAGACCACAGGTTCGAGACCAGCCTGGGCAACTTGGCGAGACTCGTCTTTACATAAATTCAAAAAAAATTACTGTACACAGAGGGCAAGGTCTCATCTGGAATTCTAATAACCAGAGGGACAGAAGGAGGCAAATAACCACGGGTGTAAGAACAACCTGCTGGACTCCTGGGGTCTCCCCTCCCTGCTCTCTGAGTTATCTGGTTCTGGCTTATGAGCACAGGGTCTGAGGCTTATTCCTCACCTCTCTCTTTATCTTCCCCTCTGACTGAGTTGCATAGCTGAGCATGAATACATGTACCACCATGTCACCCTCCTGGGTCACGATAGGCACATTCACTCACATCCTACCCATAATCCACACACACAATAAAATTCTATACACAGATACAATAACATACGTAGCATTTGGGATAATGTTATGAACCAGGTTGCCTCTTCTCCAAATTCATATGTTGAAGTCCTAACCCCCAGCACCTCAGAATGTTATTGTGTTTGGAGACAGGGTCTGTACAGAGGTAATCAAGTCAAAAAGAGGTCATAAGGGTGGGCCCTAATCTAACACGATTGGTGTCCTTATAAGAAGAAAAGATTAGGACACAGACACATAAAGAGAGAAGACCACATGAGGACACAGAGAGAAGATGGCCATTGACAAGCCAAGGAGAGAGGACTCAGAGGAACCCAACCCCGATGACCCTTTCAGGCTTCTAGCTTCCAGAGTCGTGAGCAGAGTCATTTCTATTGTTTAAGCCACAGTCTGTGGTACTTTGTCATGGCAACCCAAGCAAACACTGTAGATAATAAGAGCAACCTCATCACATCAGACAGCAGTAAGCAGGAAAAGATACACCTTCAAGTCCCATGGTGCCTTGTTTTATCACACCGATTGCCAGAAGTTTCGTGTTTGGACTTTTGCAAACACCAGCCCGGACCAGGCCTACTGATGTTTCCCTCAGGACTCACAGTGAGTTGCACCAGACTCACCTGCACGCCTGTGTCCTCTGTGAGTGCCTTTGCTTGCAGCATCCCAGGTCCTGCCAGGAGTTGTAGTCTGCAGAGTTTGCTTGTCCCTCATGCAAGATCCTCCTCATGAAACAGGAGAGAAAGGAACATAAACTGACACAGTTTTTTCTAAATGCAGCACAGGGCATGGATCTGCAGCAGTGGGGGACTGGAGGAAGGGTTAAGACCTGCACAGGGTGGGGGACTGGGTATTAGAAAAGAGGGATCAATGCAGCTACAGCACAGACGGAGGATCTGGCCTGGAGGGAGAAGCTGGAAGAAGTGAGAGCTGGCCCAGGAGAAGAAACAGTGCTCAGAGGGGCCTGACACACAACCTTTAAGGGAGCACTGGCCAATAGTACTTTTGGTTCTATATTTGTGCTGTCCCACAGGGTAGCCACTAGTCACATGTAGCTAAGTGTGACTGAGGAACTGAATTCTTGCTTTAATTTTAGTTATATTTCAAGTTTAAATATGTGTGGCTACATATTAGCTAGCATTGTTTTAGAGCTCACGGATCCCTGTTGCTTGCCTATCCAATAGCTATCTGCCTTCTTCCTTGCTCACAAAACCCCAGTCAGGGGCCATGTGCTTAAGGGGAGACCGAGTTCCTTCCAAGCTCTATGAGGAGAGGTGGATCTTGATTAGTCTGGGTCAGTCATGGTAACTCTCTTCCTCTTGCTTGTGACTGGATTAGGGGCAGGTGAAGGATGCAAATCTAGCCATGAGACACAGGAGGAGTCTGCTGGAGGATTTTGGGAATGTTCCCCTTCATCTTGAAGAATCAAAAATGGGACACTCTCCTTATGGCTCTTAGATTTTTGTGTGTAGATGTGATGCTTAGAGTTGCTGCCACCATCTTAGGCCCACAAGGGACAAGAGGGGGAAAAAACCAGTATGCTGAGGATGACTGATCTAAAAGACCGAAGGAACCTTTGTCTCCAGTGATGTTACCAAGTCACACCAGGACCAAGTCTGGGAACAGTCCCACCCCCTTTGTTAGTAAGGTAATTGGGTCTTCAGTTAAATGCAGTTACAAGGACTCTTTTGGGGATAGCAAATATGTGGCATTGCAGCCTTTGTTTCCGCCTCCAATGTGGATGCCATAAAATATAGCAACTGTTCTCTTTGCTCTTCTCAACCACTGTTCTAAGCAGTCACTACCAATCAATTGGAGTAATACATAAAAATCTGTTTGCTATTTCTGCTCTGAGGCAAGAAAAAAAAATCAGCATCTGCTCTGCCACTCTTTCCTACATTCTCTTCCCACTGGTCCCAGCTAACAATGGAAAAGTGTTCCTGTAAAATCAGCCACACATCAGTGCAAATGACACCAGCCCTCAGAAACAATTCAAGTAAGCCTGGATCAGAGAAAAGGCTTTTCTCTATACCCAAGGACATAAAAAAGTGCTTATTTTTAAAGGGTCAATTCATGCTTAGAAAGGAAGTCAGTCACACGGCAATCTTTATTTGAATATAATGGAGCAAAAATGCTCTTTTATTAATCGGATGTACATTAAATATCTTTGCAGCCATTACATGAATGTTAGTTATCTGGCATATAAATGTATATACGCTTCCATGTTTGATAGATTTACGCTGTACACGAGCCGTCCCACACGGAGCATGCCCTTTCACAAGAATACGCACGGTTGTCTCGGGGTATCTGGGAAAACACACTTGGTCAAATGTTTTGGCATTTGGAAATCAGACACAGAGGAGCACACCAGAAAGATGAGTTGAGTCATGACAGGACCAGGTGTACTTAAAGAGGAAAGCTCCAGAAACCTGAAACAGAATGTATTGGGGTTCACACATGCAGCACATAGATATATATATATATATACACACACAATACAGAAGGGGTACCTGGGGAACACACAACAAGACATCTTATAGAGCATTAAAAACAGAAAAAAAGAAAGCAAACTCAAATACCAACTCCAAGGACAGGACCATTGCCAAGATCTTGTTGAGAAAGAGTAGATTGTAGGTTTACATATGTTCAAAATAGAAGATCACCTGAAAGATAAAATGTTTCTAGGATTTTATTTATGGGAGCTAGATATTAACAAAGGACACGTGGTCCATTCACTATATTCTTGGGTCAAGGTGAGATGTGTAACCATGTTTTGAATGCCAAGAAAGTATATATCAAGGAAGAACATCTCTTTTCTCTTCTGACTGACTTAGGACATAGAGTCAGTAGAATACATAAATAAAAATAGTGGTGGGAATGAAATTAAGCCAATCAGTCAAGTGGTATTTAGGCAGGCCTGGTGAATGTGAAAGGCAAGGAAGGAGCTTCCTTCTCGGATGACTATGTGGGTGTCAGAAGGGTTACACTTTGTAACGCAAATTAGTTCATTTTTGTTTGCATAGCATAAATAGCCTATTTACTGTACATTCTCTCTGAAGGAACAACACCCATCTCTACACTGTGTGCTATTCTTAGTCAATACAAATACAGAAGGAAATCCTTCGCGTACCACATGAAGATATGCTTGGTAAGTCTTTCCTTCCTTGGAAATGCTGATCCACAAACCCTGGGAATTCAATGAGGTATAGCTGGGGTCTATGCAGGGGGAGGGAGGCCAGATAATTCTTCAGGAATTAGATAGTGGTATGCTGGTAAATGTTTAGTAGCCATTTGGGAAGAAGTATGACGTGTAGCGCCTGTTGATTTCCATGGTGTAAATTTACCATCATGGCTGATCTCAAGCTACAGATGTAATCTCACTTGCGAAGATGTGTGCAGTAGAATACCATTATCAGTATTCTACCATACAGATATAATAGGCATATATTACCTCAAGGGCATAGATGATAGTAAAATATAGTAAAGTAAGTAGAAAGTAATGAGTTTTTAATATATATTACCTTTGTTTTTAAAGATAATTGTCTTAATTATATTTAATTTTCATTAATGGCTATGTTTCTCAACTGACTCTCAGAATTCTTGAAACTTTAACAGTTGGCTTTGATGAACTGATACGAACATGTTCCAGCTCACCACTGGCTTTAGATGGCTCTAGACCCTGTGGGCAGGCTGGCTAGTCACTGCTTAGGACCACACCCCTGCTGCTGGGATCCCTAGTTTGAGTCAATCTGCTGAGTGTGCATAAGGGGCTGAAGACTGCTTTTCTCCTCCTAGTCCTGGGCCCTCTGGGGTCTAAAGGGAGCATGACCATGGCAGGGTAGGCCGAGATCAGCAATTTCTGCAGTTTCAGCATTTAAATCTGAGCAAAAGGCCTTCAGCATACATGGGATGCTCTGCGGACATGGAGCGCACTATCTACCTTTGCTGGTCATGGAATCCCCAGACCCTGCTTGAGAGCATTCTCATCTCTCACCAGTCAAATGCTGAGATTTCTGCCCAGAGGTGGGCTGTTCTGATTCCGTGCCAGTCATGCCCATGCTATGAGAGCTCAGGCACTGAGTTGGGAATAGCTGTCAAAACCAGCAGCCCAGTGCTCACACCCCTCACCCACTCCTGCTCTCCACCTCCACGCTCTGACCTCATGACAGGGGTGATTGGCACTTCCTTTAGTCCCAAGTGCCCTAGTATAGCTTGGTCTTGCTTTCATATACTCCTAGAATCAGAGGAGATAAGAGGAGGAAAGAAGGAAGAAGAACAGAAGGGACAGAAAAGAAGTGAGTGGGTGCCACCCTGGGGAGGTCAGTGGGAGAGGGCTAGAGGGGGAAAAAAGGCCAGGGGGCTCTCAGAGGGGGTAGAGTGTCAACCCCAGTCACCCTCTCTCTATTCTACCATCCCATAGGCCCCGGGACCCCAAATGTCATTTGCAGCTTCAAGACACATTGCAACACCACACACCAGTTTTAATTGAAAGCTGAATGCCCCACTACTGGCTTTCAGAGCCTCTTTTCTAGCTGGCTTATCAGCTAAGGGTAGAGAGGAGGGAAATTGCTCTAGGATGTCTACAAAGACAGTACGACTCAGTCACAAATCTTCAAAATCAGAAAGGAAACACTCTGGGAGGTGGAGGCCTGGGAGTGGCTGCAGTTGTAGGGTTTGCTGACTCAGCTCTGGAGAGAAGATAAAACCTCAGCACGGTCCACTCCAGTGTGGACTCTCCAGCTCCTGTCCCTAGTTACCTTGGAAGAAAGCAGAACTTTAAAAATGAGCATCTCTAGAAAGACGGGCTTAGCATGCTGTTGTTTGTTTTTCTAATAATATCTCAGTGCAATTTCCTGCTGAGACCGTTGAAAGAAATTGCATGTATGGTTTCAATGGTGTCATTCTCCAAGTACTAGTTAGTAGTGCCTCCCACAAAGGCCATGCCATCAAGGTGTTTCTCCTTCCATCAGAGGTCATCCCAGTTACTGAATGGTTCCTGTATTGCCCTCTGAAAGCTATTAGTTGCTTTAAACTTGGAAAAAATAACACTTTGAGTGTAGTACGGGGAGAAGCGGGGTTCATATGCAATGGGGTCAGTATGAGAATGTTTTCGCTTTCATTTTCTGGGTCCTGTTTAAGTCCTACAAAGGGTTAACTATCAGCACACAGGTGCTCAATAAAGCTTTATTGGATACTCACATGAAATGACAAGAGACCAGTGAGGGCTCTGCCTAGCTCTTCCCCCCACAGCCCTGCTAGCCTTAAAAAAGAGCTAAAACAGGTCCATGAACTGTGTTCCTGAAACTCAAAATCCAAGAGTACCAAACTGCATCTAGATATTGTTTGAGAAAGACTGAAGGGAACCCTGGCAATGGCTCTGTGACTGGGTGGGGACAAGAAGAACAGCTGATCTTTAGAGGAAAAGAGCATCACGTGGAGAACTGTCATTCCATACTCAAAACAATGAAGGGGTGTGCAATACATCTAGGAGATATTGACAATTTTCCTCTGTTTATATTACAGATTATGAGAGAAGCTTTGCTCAAAACACATACTTTGCTCAAAAGAAACAAAAGTTGTCAGAAATGAGTAGTCCACTTCAGAGTACCCAGATTTCTTTTTGTTGTTGCAGTGTGAATGATGTTTTTGTAGATTTGGTAACTGGACTAAATTTGACACAATATGGGGATTAAGAAGAACCTAATATACAGCTAATATGCCGCTTGTCTTTCTGTGATACCAGGTGAAGGCCAAATTCAAACACTCCTGGCTTCAGAGATTTTAATGCAAGAACAATTAAAGTGTTCTACTAAAGAGTTCTACTGAAGGTCATTTTGATATTAAACAGAAAAAATAGGAGCATATCATATTCTGTTTTGGTTGGCAGAGGGCATCAGAAGTATTCCCATGAAATACTTTGGAAATGGTCCTAGCATTTAGAAAGTCTCCACTGTATGCAGATCTCTTCCCTGGAGCCTTCTCAATGGCATCTTGGATCCCCCCTTCTGTCACTATATTTCTTTTCCCATCTCCCCTTAGATCTCTTCAGATATCCTGAAAAACAGCTAAGCAACTTTTGGGGCAAACCTGAATTCTGATTCTGTGAGATTTGCAAATTTGTCAACTGGGTAAAATTGCCAAAAAACTCTGTTTCTGAACACCTAGGTCTACTTAAGGCCAAATCAAGAAAATAATGGAGTCAACAGTCAGGAGGGTTGTAGGATACAGACTTTGTGATAGTATTGTGGTCAGTCTTCTAACCACTGGCAGGGTGGGTCCCTTTCCTGGACAATCGCTGTCAAGCTGACCTTGAACAGAGAGTGTTTGGGCCCTGAGTAGCACAACATGGGAACTGTGCTTTCTGGCCTGTTCGGGGGGGGGGGGGGAGGCTTCCTTATGCTTGCCTATTTCCTAGTTTTTAAGTTTATAAACTAAACTTATTTTGTGCTTGACAAGATGGATTTAGCATCAGAAGAAGGCAGATAAGATGACCCAACTTTCATGACAATCTTCTAGAATCTTGGAGAACAAACTAGTCCCACTCCTTTACTCTATGCACAGGGAAACCGACAACCAGGACTGTTCAATGATTATGTTCTCCCCGGCAAGATCTGGGTGTCACTACTGCTTAGTGGTGAAGCTTGAGCTAGGACCTACCTGCCATATATCCAAGCCAATGTGAGATGCTACGGGTAGCAGGACTGCATGCAAGATGGGCACCTTAAGACCCCAAACTTGGGGTGTAACGTGGTGCATAGATAATTTACCATTTGGAATAGCTGCTTGTTTTGTTTTTGTTTTCCTGCTGAGAAGATTCTGTGATAATAATAGGACTTCGGAGCAATCTGGATTGATTCTAAAGAGCTATGGGGAAATTTAGTTAGAAAAGGAGGTAGAAATACAGGAGCGAGTAGGGCTGACTGTTTCCTAGGCTTTTATTTTCATACAAATGTTTATTTTCCTTCTAGTGTAGATGAAATGAGATGCTAGTTACATGTGTGGATGCCAGCAGCCTGCTACACTGACACAGCTGAGGGTTTCTGTTTCATCTCCTGGCTGTATCTTAACCTCTAGCTACACCCACAACAAGCCAGACAGGCCACTCCACATACTCTGGAAACAACCTGAGCTCTCCAGAAAATCAAGATGATGGACAATATCAGGGAGGCAGAGACAAGGGCACAAAAGGTGGTGACCAAGAAGGTTTGTGACCACAGACTGTCCAGGAGATTAGAATAGATTCCTCTTGGGCCACCAGAGAGGCTTGGGTTAGGCTTGGGTAACAGGAAGGTCAAGAACAGTGCTTCTGAAAGGGACATGGGTGGCAGGTCTCATGAAGCAGGGTTCTGCGGGTTTATCCCATTATCCCATGCTGACCCAACCCAGTGGTCAAATAAAATTCTGAATAACTGTGTTCTGCAGCTTGGGAGATATTTTATGCATTTAGACCATACAACAGACATTAGAAACATCTCAAAAAGTAAAGATAGTCCAGAAAGCAAAGCTGACCATCAAAGAAGACTAGAGATAGAGACACCCATGCACATTTCTATTTTCTTTTGAATGAGTTGGTGGAGGCACACATCTTATTTTTACAGTTATTTCTGCACATGCTACATTCAACTAAAAGACGGACTCGGGTCCCTAAGAGTCATTTCTTAAGAAGATCAATCAAGGGATAAATAGGTGGGGAAATGAGTACATACGGAAGAAGAATCACGAATCACATACAGGGTACTTTCTTGGGTTGTTTGACTGCTGTCTTTGTTCTCCTGTGATGTGACAGGAGCCAGAATGAAAGGAAGTTCTGTTTCTCTCTCTGCTTCGTTTTTTATGTTTCAAATACATCTTGTCCAGTCTTTATTGACTTTCCTTCTTCCTGCCACCTTTGCAGTTTCTGGCTTGGGTTTTCCTGCTGTTCTGGTCCTGACACAGCTCCCCAGGGCACCTCCCTCTTCCTGTGACCACCAGCACTAGGCTGCCCACCTCTACAGACCTGAATCACTCAGAGCGGGAGTCAAGTAATGGCTTATGTTAATGAAAGAAGCTTTTCACATAGTCTGAGCTCCAGGAGGGACCATGAGGAAGGGAAGGGGAGGCAGAGGGGGCCTCTGGGGAGGAGGACATCTTGGAGTATAATGACTAGTGGAAACAAAATCTTTCCCATCCTGGAGAGCCCAGGGCTGTGGCCTTTGGAGATGCTTATACTAAGCAACAAGGAAAACCCTCCAATAACACAGAGAAAGGTAAAACAGGAATGTTGTTTAAATATGGGATTTATTCCTAGCTGCTGGTCATCTGCTACAAATCTACAAGGAAGCCTCAGATTTCAAAGAAGATGTGTAAAGGGACGAGCTTGGGGGAGGGGAACCCCAGAGGTGAGAAGGTCACGTAGCTGACAGCTGGCCCGTGGGAATGTCCCAGCTGACCTCTTTCTTCCCAGTCCAGGCAGATTCCAGAGGTAAAACGAGCAGCCACACGGCCACCGGGAGAGGCTGCCCTTGTCTCTGAGGGGCCCCTCAGGAACGCAGGCAGCCGGTGACTTCACTCAGAGCCAGGAGTGCAGACCAGTGCATCAGTCCCGGGAGGCTAGTGGGACTGACCGCTGCGGTGATGCCAGCTGGGAAGGTGAAAGTCAACTGTAGGGATGGGTGGAGTAGGGAGCTGGGGGCTGGGGGCCGGGATGGGATGGTCTCACAGGACAGAGGCACCAGGAAGGAGTGCCGTTTGCATTACCACATGGCTTTAGTGAGCATTCCTTCCTAATTTGCAATTGACAACAACTTAGATTTAGATCCACTGGCAACCTTTAGACACAGTTGGATAAAGGGCAGAACCAGGTAGGCAGACATGGCAAGATCAAGGGCAGTGGGTGGTGGTAAGTGGAGGCAAAGCTCTCTCCCTGATCTCTGATCTTGAGACATTTGGAACCACATGCCATAAGTACAGACACTGTTCCTGTCCTTTCTCCTCAGATTCTTCAGAAGTTTAATTGGGCGTTCTGATGGGAATCTTGCTCAGTAGCTCACTCAGATTTCAGCTGCTAATTGCAGAGACTTTGTTTTTCTTGTCAGCAGAGTCACCTTAATTGTCATGCCCGAAAGAGCCCCACCCAGCCCCGTTTGGTACTGCTTGGTTTTCTGTGAAAGGCCCTGCTACAACAGCAGAACTGCTGGGTGTCCTTTTCTAAGTAAACAGGAAATATCACTCTGCTTGAAAAAAAAGAATCCCTCTCCTCAGCACAAATGCAATAATATGCCGATTTATATTTCCTGCTAATGTGGAAAGGGGCAGGACCACTTCTTACACCAGCTCGGTCATTCTAGCTTCTAAAGCTTCAATGAGCAGAACCCCAGGGAAGCCTGGCTGACTAGGACATTTTGGAAATGTATCCACTGATTTGGGAGAGGCCTTAGCATCACAGTTAAGAAGGATAACAAAGCATGAAAAAAAACTGTGCGGAATCACTTGTAAGGGGCAAGATGGTATGCATCTAAATTTTAAGTCACAGCAAGAGT
This sequence comes from Carlito syrichta, assembly GCF_000164805.1. NCBI lineage: Eukaryota > Metazoa > Chordata > Mammalia > Primates > Tarsiidae > Carlito > Carlito syrichta. Next base: position 405,732 of record NW_007233638.1, on the reverse strand, counting down.
TTGCGTTCTGATACTCGACCACCTTTCTATATAGGAAAACTCTGGAGCCTTGAGTCAGTCAGGAGAGCTGAAGGAATGCAGGAAGGATGGCTTTTTTCCCTTTACATCAGAACCTGGGTTCGCGTGTCAGGCAGGCGCAGCCCCACGAGTCCTCCACACACGAGCACAGTGGAAGCCAGCAGGATGGGGATGGCTTTGGTGATGCCGACCAGAGAGCCGAATATTAAGTTTCCCAGGACGGCCGCTGCTTTGCATAAGGCATTCAAGAAGCCGAAGCCTGTTGCCCTGCAAGGGAAAGACACGAACAAAGTTGAGAAAATGCCTTCCAGGATTCCAACTTTAGACAAAATGCCCCAGAGAACAATATTCATGGGCTTCCAGTAGATTGTGTTGTATACTGTTGGAGCAGATAATTCAATGCTTGTGAGCAAATCTGGGGACAGAGAACTCCAGATGTTGGTATTGTTCCTCTGTTGACTCTCCTACCACCTCTATTGACCCTTATTCTGCCTGTAAGTTCCAATTTATCATTAATAGAAAGAGGAAGAACGTCTCAGGGAGTAAGAAGAGTTTCTTCTCTCTTGGTTCAATGATGTTGGAAGAAAGGATCTCTGAAATCAAAACTTTAGTCTTACCCTATCAAACCCTTCTCTCAGGAAAGAAACAACCATGCAGCACAGTTCATTAGAGATCACCTCTTCTCAGCATGGGAGAAGCTGGACCACCTCCTCTCAGCCCAGGCCAAGAATGGACAGGATGGGGAAACTGAGCAGCTTTTCGGCTCTCTACAAGAGTGACTTGTTATTTTGTTTTGTAAATTCCCATAATTCCAGAAACATCTATGTTTAAAAGGAAATTTATTTATTTTATTTTTATTTTTTGAGTCAGTGTCTCACTGGTTGGAGTACAGTGGCACAATCATGACTCACCACAGTCTCAAACTGCTGGGTTCAAGCAATCCTCCTGCCTCAGACACCCAAAGTGTTGGGATTACAGGCATGAGCCACTGTTCCTGGCCAGTATTTATTTATTTCTGAGACAGGGTCTTGCTGTGTTACCCAGGCTGGAGTGCAATGGTTCAGTCATAGTTCAATCATAGCCATTGCACTCAGCCATGGAATTTAAATTTCATTCCATAGTTAAGTAAAAACATATGCTAACATTTATTTGGGTTTTTTCACTCCACATTTTCTTTCATTAGCTTAATCAATGTGCTAGATTTTAAATAATTAAAGCCCACAGAATTTTCAGAGAAAATCAGGGAAGATGGAGTTGCATCCCTTGTCTTTCAGGTACTACGAAGGTGACGTAGCATGCTCTCTTGCCAAATGGTTTTGACAGCAAGCAGAAGCCGAGCCCCGAGCTGTGCAGCCCACCAGTGAGCCAATGCACCATGCCGTATATCCTCAAGTTCTCTGTGGGAAGTCAAGTCCCAGAGAATACTACAGAAGAGAATCAGACTGTGGGCTCAGAGAAAGTCTTGTCCACTCTGTTTGCTGTCATATAAGATGTGCAGGCATATAAGTAGGACACATCGCATTTCCTTAAGAAATGTTCTTTGAAATAGTTATGTTTCGCTATCTTTAGTATACATGATCGACTAGTTTTACTGTGGTCTTCTAGGCAGAAAACTTAATTTTGTTTGTGAGACTACATATATCATTGACATAATGAGAAAATATGAATTTCCTTCTGACTTTTTGCCAGTTCACTGTTCCTGGTTGTCAGTGGGCATCTGTGCATATTAAAGGCACATTGAATGCAGGGACATTTTTGGATATCTTTTTTTTTCTTAACTCCAGAGAGAAATGCATCTTGTATACTGCAAAATGCAACAATTAATACACTTCTTTCTTTGATTTGTATTTATAAGTGTGGGGTTTTCCTTTGGTGAGTCATAATTACTACTCATCACCAAGTTGTGCTGTCCTAATGATGTTTCCCACAATGTGTATACTCCTCACAACCTAACATGTTTATTGTGGTTATAATCCAACCAGCTCCCTTTCCACACCGTAGGAAAGGAATAAACACTCCTCCCTGAGATGCATAAACCCAGTCTGTGAGTTAGTGCACAGCCAATGATGTCAGTGATTAGAACACAACGACTATAGTGCAGCAAGTGTGGGTTTTCTTTTTGGCTAAGACACATAGAAAGTAGATAAGGCAGGCTCCGAAGGGTGGCACAGCTCGGGGAATGTGGAAAGACTGTAATGGAATCTTGGAGAGAAACAAGAACTCCTCCAGAAGAGGGTAAGCTAATTTGTCTTATTTTAAAGCAAGAGACTAGCAATAGCAACAACCATAAAAAAGATAAGGAGATTTAATACACTGATAACTACTTAAAATGAAATTTCCTGAGGCTATGTGTTGGGTACCAAAGAAGATTTAAGCAGAATGACAACATCTCCAACCCTCCACTTCCATGGAGATGCCATGAGGCTCAACTGCTTCTCACTTTCCTGCTG
>NW_007233638.1:351541-403091 GCF_000164805.1 Carlito syrichta | reverse complement strand
ACCCTCCCTCCCTCCTCTTCCTTCTTTCCTGAAGACTTATTGAGCAGCTTTAGATTTATGGGAAAAAAACCTAAATGAGTTCTTTTATACCTCCAGTTTCCCCCTTAACTTCCTGCCTTGGTGTGTACCTTTGATACACCTGATGACCCAACACTGACAGTCCAGTTTTCATGAGGGCTCATTCGTGGGTTGCACGTTCTGTAGGTTTGGACGATGTATGATGACATGCATCCACCATTTCAATATCATACAGAGTAGTTTCACTGCCCTAAAAATTCCTCTGGACTCCACCTATTCACCCCTCCCCCACCACTAGCCCTTGGCAAGCACTGATCTTTTTACTGGCTCCATATTTTGCCTTTTCCAAAATGTCATATAGTTGGAATCATACAGTATGTAGCCTTTTCAGACTAGCTTCTCTCACTTTCCTTAAACCACATTTTAATTTCTTGATTCTAGATTCTTATGGTAGTAAGGTAGCTGTACCCTTCTGGGGAAAATAGCCAATGTGTGTCTTGTTGATAAGAGAAAGGAAACCATTCTTCTGTCGTGAAGAAGTAGGATTTACATTTGGGTTAAAATAAACACATTTTCCCAAGCAATGTACCTTTGTATAATGAAGAATGGGGTATAAAATGTGGACAGCAATCTCATCTGCTTGTATCTGAGGAACAGAGGCTTCCTGAGATTTCTGGGCAGACTAAAGACAGATGCATCAGGAGCAACTGGTATCCAAGGCTTTTAAAAAAGATGACTGGGGAAGGGGGCACTCCTCATCAACAAGGGGACCTGCACAGTGAATGTTTGTATACCTAACCCTGAAATGAACCCCACAATTTTAAAATACAAAAAATTTTTTAAGTTAAAAAAAAAAGACAACCAAGTCCTTATTTCCTAAGAATCTTCGTTTTTCATTTATTGAGCAAAGGCTGAAAATCTGATGTGGAAGAAAAGCACACAGCCTCCTTAATTGTGTTGGCTTTCAAGAAAATATGACTGCCCTTTCCTTGAATGAGCAAATTCAGATATTTGCAGCTGGAGGGCATGATTTTCAATGCATCAGAGGCACAGCTATATTTTAAAAAGCATTCACAAAGCAACCCTCCCTTCAGGGTATCTGTTTATAAAGTAGAAATGCTTTTAGTTCACTTACTTCCTGCACTTACTTGAAGGAAGAGTATTGCTTCTGTAGACACACGGAGCACAAGTCACCTTGTGTGCATCAAGTCCTTTGAGGATGAGGCGCTCAGAGCCTGCAGAGCCCTGATGTGCCCACTTCTCAGCTGCAGAATGAGCTACCTCATTCCTTTTCAGACTAGGGATGTTTTCATACCTTCTCTCAACCAATAGGCACCAACGGGAAAGAACAAAATGGTCCCTCATCTTTCTGAAAATACCTCATCCTTTGCTCTCATCTCTTCAGCCAGAATCTTTTGTTCTCAGTTTGGGCTCGATCTACTTATTTAAAATTTTTAAATGTAAATTATTTCCCTGTAATGCTGCAAATCTGTTCCCCATTCCACTGAGGTGGCTCCCCTCCCTGCACGATCTCCTTCCACCTGAGACTTAAGTACGGGTGTATGGAGCTGGCTTGAAGCAGCACTTACATTCAACTGATGGGCATGTGGCCTCTAAGTGTCTTCTCACTGCAGCTGGACAGTGGCTCCTCCTGGGGTCTTCACAGTTTATCAGGTTCATATATATACATATACATTATATATATATATATATATTTAAAATTATTTTTATTTTTTAATTTTCAAAAAAAAATTCTTTTAAGTGAGCGAGCAGGATTTGTTGAGGACAGAAAAGCTTCCACGGTGGGAGGGGACCCAAAGGGTTTGCCCCAAAATTTTTTTGTAGAGATGAGACTCTTGCCATGTTGCCCAGGCTGGTCTCAAACTCATGGCCTCAAGCAGTTCTCCCTCCTCAGCCTCTCAAAGTGCTGGGATTATAGACATGAGCTAGCAATCCTGGCCAACATTGTCTTATGTTTGAATTGGTGGTGGCTGGGAAAAGGAAACTGCTGGCTCCACCCTGGAAAGAACAAGAACAGTTTTGCCCTCACACCCAGCTCCTTCCTTTTTTCAGCTTTCCTGACTTTGGTGGAGGGCCACCCACAGGGTTTTTAGGCTCCTGGGAAGAAGAAAGGGATGCTGAAAATTGGCAGCAGCGGAGGGCAGTGGAGGGTAGCGCCGGGCATGCAGGAGGCCCATGGGAGTATTAGCCATTGCTTTACATGTTGGCTGAATATCTGCCCCGTTCCCTGATAAAATTGTTGGGGAAAAAAATTAAAGCGGCATTTTTTTTTAAGTTGGAGTGTCACTCTGTTGCCCAGACTGGAAAGCAATGACACATTCATGTCCACCACAGCCTGAGCCCCCAGGTGAGCATGAAAGTCAGAATCTCCATGGGCACGGCCCTAGGGATCAGTATGCACATAGGACTGTGGCTTAAAAGCTCCCTTAGGTGATTCTAGTGCACGTAGACTTGAGCACGGATCCAACCTAAGGGCCTCCTCCCCTTCTCTTCTCCCTTCCTGCTACGGTTCTTGTTAAGCTCCCGTGCTTAACTCTGTTTTTCACAGCTCAGCCTGATTATTTCACGAGAGTTCCTCACATAACCAGAGTCATTTCCTTCTCATCCAACTCTTACTCAGTTGCCTTAACTTGACTTCCCTCCAGGTCATCCTTCCCCTAAGAGCTTGTTCTACCAATCTTGGGCATCTCCTTGTCTGGGATTAGCCTTGCTTGGGTCCAGGCCATATCTGGAAGCTGCGGCAGGTAATCTTTCTAGTCCCTCAGCAGAGTCCCTTCTTAGGATTGGCCCAGGACTCCTAGGATACTCATTGAGTGAAAGCCTGAGATAACATATTTCCTGAGCTCTTCCAAATGTCTTGGAAGTAGATTTTTGTAACAGACATTTTAATGAGCATTAGTTGGATAATGTTGTTTATTGAAGCTCGACTATCATCTTGGTTTTTTCCCCCCCACAGGAAAAAGACTCTAATTTCACACTAAGTCAGAAAAGACTGAATTTAACTACTTTCTGATCTTCAAAGAAAAAGAAAATCTGTCTTACTCAAGAAGTTGGTGGGTGTGTGTGCGCATACTCCTAAATAGGGGCAAGATGGTGCCCTGCACCTCCACAGACAGCACCTTCCTTATGCTCAATGGAGAAGGACCTGCCCAGTGTTGTGGGCTGAGAGGAATCCCTGGCCTCAAGCAGCCCTCCATCTCCTCCCATCTCTACCACCATCAAGGGATTTCCTGTTGCTTGCTCTTGTTGAAATCAAATATTCACGGAGAGGTAATAATGGGAGCCATTGTGTCTTATTATTATTTTGATATGCATCTGTAAGCAATAGACTTACTATGGCCTCTGTGCAGGCAAACCTCACTGTCAACGTTAAACTGTATTTGCAGCTGCTCCCCAGCACTAGCATCATGGCCTCAGCTCCACCTCAGATCATCAGATTCTCATAAGAAGTGCACAACCTAGATCCCTTGCATTCACAGTTCACAACAGGGTTCACTCCTGTGAGAATCTAATGCCTCCTCTGATCTGACAGAAGGTGGAGCTCAGGCAGTAATGTGAGTGATGGGGAAGTGGCTATAAATACAGATGAAGCTTTGCTCACTCACCCACCACTCACCTCCTGCTGTACAGCCTGGTTCATAACAGACTATGGACTGGTCCACGGCCCAGGGGTTGGGGACCTCTCATCTGAAGTACCCAGTGCAGGGCCTGATTCACTCTCTGGTTCACAGAAGAGGAGACCGAGGCCTAGAAAGGTTACGGGGCCTTCCCAAGTCACCTGGCTATCTTCTGGCAGTGGCTGCAACTAAATTCAGGTCTCCTGATGCCCAGGTCAGTGCTCTTTCCTCCACACTGTTGATGGAGTAGAGGGGGAAGAGGAGGTGGGTCTCTAGCAGACAGTGCTGTGAGGAAGGGGGTACTGACAGCTGAAGGATCTGGAGTCCTAGGCTGTGATGGCAGAAGTGGACAGAGACCTAAGGGGCAGCAGAAAGAAGACTGGAGACTGGTGCTCCCTCCTTCGACTGGCCCACATGCTTATGCTGGAGAGTGGGGAAGCTGGGCCCCACCCCGGGAGGAAAACTATAGTCCATAGCCAACTGCATTTTCCTTTTATTTTTTTGAGACAGAGTCCTGCCCAGGCTGGAGTGCAGTGGCACTATCATAGCTCACTGCAGCCTTAAACTCCCAGGCTCAAGTGATTCTCCCATTTCAGCCTCCCAAGTAGCTGGAACTACAGGAATCACATAACATCTGGTTACTTTTAAAATTTTTTTTGTAGAGCTGAGGCCTTGCTATTTTGCCTAGGCTGGTCTCAAACTCCTGGCCTCAAGTGATCAGCCCGCCTCAGCCTCCCTAAGTGCTAGGGATTACAGGTGTGTGAGCCACGGTGCCTGGTCCAACTGCATTTTGAAATACTTATTTTATTCATTCATTCACCTGGGCTTATGGCAGTAAATAAGGAAGACAAAGCCCTACCCTCAAGGAGCTCACGTTCTAGAGGGTGGCAGAAAGTAAACATGTAAGCTATTACCCTAGCATCATATGGTCTGGGTGGTAAGTTGCTTTAAAAATACTTCAGTATAAACAATATGATGGAGAAATTGTCTTTAATGTATACCCATAGAATTTAAAGCACAATAATCAGAAATCAAGGGAACAGAGATGGTTACTTATACTTTAAATATAGAATATATTTTAAATATAAAATCATTTTAGAAGTCTGCAAGAGAAGGTTTCAATGACCGTGGACACGATTTTCTTTGGTGAGATAAGTGCTGTTCTGGATATGCAGTTGGTTTACAGGAATGCTCCGCCCTTAGCATAACAGACGTACAAGCATCCTTCAGGTCCAGCACCCTCAAAGTGGTGAAATGGTACTCTTGGTCTACACCCCGAATTCTAGAGCCCACTTGGCCTGCACCCTACACTTCAAGGAGGACTCTGTTGCCTGACTGGCCCACAAACCTAGTGGTTCTGCTGTCAGGTATCATCATGTCCACAGCCCTTTCATATGAGGGCTTGTTTGGTACCCAAGGGCAGAGAGATAGACTTCCCTGGAGTTCAAGACCAGACCTGATGGCTGTTTTTATGCCTGTCTTCACATTTCACAGGATATGCTTCCATTGTAATATGCCACCTGGAGGCGAAGATGTGGGTGAAGAGAGCACATATTCCCCTCTCCCACACCCTTCTTCTAACACCAGAGACAAAAACAATCTGACATTTGCTGAATGGCCAAAGCATAAACTTATCTAGTATAATGAGAAGGCATATAAAAAATAAGTATATATAACAAAATATAAACATATATGGACAAAATGTAAACCTATATAATATAAGAGAAGGCAGATAAAGACAAATAAAATATATGTATATGTAATAAAGTAGAGGCCAGGCATGGTGGCTCAAGCCTGTAATCCTAGCACTTTGGGAGACTGAGACAGGATTGCTTGAGCCCTGAGACAAGACTAAGCAAAATAGCAAGATCTCATCTCTATGAAAAATAAAAAAATTAGCCAGTCATGGTGGCATGACCCTGTAGTCCCACCTACTAGAAAGGCTGAGGCAGAAGGGTTGCTTGAGCCCAGGAGGTAGAGGCTGTGGTGAGCTATGATCATGTAACTAACTGCTCTCCAGCCCGGCCAACAGAATGAGACTTGGACTCAACAAAGAAACAAACAAATAAATAAGTATAAACATATACATATATAAAATAAAAACCTACCTGATATAATGAGAAGACATACAAAGACAAATAAAACATAAGTATGTATAATAAAGTATAAACATATATACATTGTATTAGATAAACTTTCCTAATACAATGAGACGGCAGATACAGAATAATCAAGTAGAGCAAAGACTTGCCGGTGGAGTGCATTACATGGGTCGGTTACACAGGACAGCATAAAGATTTCTTCATATCCAAGTATTCAAAAAATAAGTGAGAGCTTTATCTTTATGACCTCAGATGCAGAGCTAGTCAAGAATGAACGAAATTGCCACTATGGAATACCAAATAATGACGGAGAATTCTAGAGCTAAGAAGGTCCTGGAAAACCATTTTTCAGTCTCACTTCATACCCCACACAGAGGAGGCCCAGTGGAGGCCCTGAGTGGTCCCCCTGAGGTCACACAGCTGTCTGTGAGAGGTCCAGGATGACAGACCTTCCAGACTGAGGCATGGGAAGAAACGAGAGAATGTCTCTGTCTAAACAAGAATAGTTTCTATGGGGAGGGGCTTAGGCTGGTTAATTCTGGGCAGAAGTTTTGATTTTAACTCATCAAGGAATAGGCCAGTCCCACTGTGCTAGGTGACAGCAGCAGCTGCCCTGGACTTGCAGGGAATAGCAGGTGTGAACAATCAGGGTTTTACTTTCAAATCTTTTCTGAGCTCATGTCTGAAACTGCAAGCACAGGGGGAAGGAGAAGAGAGGCCAGTGGGCAGGAACATGCAACCAGAAAACACCCAGGAGATGGGCCCGCAGGGGAGTCTGTGCAAAGCTGGAGGCCGACAGCAAGAGTCTGGGCTGTGCTGCTCACAAGGTGTGGGGGCACCTTGCCCCAGCTCTACCAAGGAGGGGAAAATGGCCGCCAAACTGTAAGCACACAGGAAGTGTGAGCAGCGGAACTCTGTCACGGCCACATGGTGGCAGCAGAAAGTCACCGCCTGGACACAGAAGCGCACACAAACCAAAACCTAGAACCGGAATGAGCCGGACAGCGTGCTTACATCATTTGGGCTGCATTTATGATTTTCAGAAGGTTTACAGCTTTGACAAAGAAAGGGGAGAAAAATAGGGAGGTGAAGGATGGAAAAATCCAGTGCAACCCGTCATTGCATAGTTTTTCCTCTTTGAAGAGTTTAAGAGGTGAGGGGGAAACAATGGAAAAAGAAGAGGGGGAAAAAAAGACGAGGAGAAACAAACAAACAAAAGAGATGAGACTGGGTGCAGTGGCTCAGACCTATTATCTCAGCACTTTGGGAGGTTGAGGTGCAAGGATTGCTTGAGCCTAAGAGTTTGAGACCAACCTGGGCAACACAGGGAGACCGTAACTGTGCCACAGAACTCCAGACTAAGTGACAGAGATCCCAACTTGGGAAAAAAAAAAGAAGAGAGAGAGAGAGACAAGGGAAAATTGATTTGCCTTTCCCGGTTAGGGTATGGAAAGGTAGGGATCAGCTCTAACTGAACCAAAAATGGAATGTATCTTCTATTGGTGTCACCCAGTCCTATTCACAAAGGGTTAAAAGCAATTTTATTGGGAGCAGGTCTGGGGACGCATAAATGATGGAAAGGAAGCTCACTGGACCAGAGTGTCAGATGGGTGGGGCTCCACTTCAGAAAAATTCCTTCTGTCTCTGGGCATGTCACATTCATATGTCCCATCTACTAGGAGAATCTTGTGCTATGTCACTTGCCCATGATCCGTCACATAAAACAGGTTCCCTACATCAGAGAGGTGGAGCTGATGTAGAAATGGTCAAGACACTAAACAATATACATTTAATGATAATGGACCAAGCTTCCAAGGTCTGTCACTGGGCTTTGCTTTTCATTTATCCCCTCCTAACGCTTCTCAAAGCAGTCCTGTCTTCCCAGCCTCACAATCAAGGACAGATAGCTGACCACAATCATTTGCTTGTTCCATTTCTCCACTTTACTCACTCCTTGCAGAACTACAAATATTCTCACTCCTCAAGGCCATGCCTAAGATTTAAGAGTCTGAGGGAGAAGGGTACTGCATGGACCACTGTATCTCAATCGTTTTGTGATAGATGCTCCCGGAGACTGGGAAGTTGGCCCTGGCCAGAATCCCAGACCATTACTCCAGAATGGGAAAGAAGGTTTAGGGTCAGACAGACATGGCTGGCCAGGGCGAGTACTTGAACAGAGGGTCTTCCTCTTCTACAAATTCCACCACAGCTGGTTCTCACATCTTGCCTCTATCTGAGGCCAGTCCTGACCTGTGGCAAGAATCATCCAGTGAACGTTATCAAGGACCAAATGCAAGCTTGCACTGCCCTATTCTCCTGGGCATAGGGTTTCCAGAGAACTCTACCTTGCAAACCTTCCCTCAGTGGCAAGCCTCATTTTTGCAGACCATGACATCTCTTGATTACTTGGACCACTTGCTTATTGGCTAGATTTTTCTTCTTTACTCTACCGGGTTGCGTCATTAGCCTGTTGAACCCTTGTCTCTTGCCTGGGATCCTAACCCTGGTGCCTATGATTTCCTAATCCAGAGCCGTGGTAACTGGATCTTCCTTTCTTGATGGATTCACCCCCAGATCCAACCTCTTGCTTTTTCAGACATGTTATTCCTATGTAAGCCAGTGCTTTCTGTTTCCTTTGACTTGAACTATCCCAGGCCTTTCTCTTAGATATATTTTCAGAGTCTAGCCACTTCTCACCACCTCCACTGGCACCATTATCTCTCGCCACAGTTCTTGCAGTGCTTCCTGACTATTCCTTCAGATCCCTTATAGTTTATTTTTTAAAACACATTTGCTAGTTCTCCTTTTAAACATCAGCTAGTACCTGTCACTTGTCTGCCCCAAGTCCTCCAATGGATTTCATTTCACTCAGCATGAAGCCCAAAGCCCTGTTAGTGTCTATACCGATCCCATGACCTCATACCGTCACCTCGCTTATCCTGCTCCAGTGCAACAAGCTCCATTGTCTCTTCTCCAACTGGTCTTTCTGGGACACTCCCGCCTCAGAGTCTTCGCACCTGCACTGCCTCTGCTGTGAATACTATCTTCCCAAGGATCTGCCTGGGTCTTTGCTCATATGTCACCTTTCCAGCCCCATCTCCCCAGACCATCCTGCTTATGATTATGACCCTCCCAACTCCAGCATTCTTTATGCCCCCTGCAACTTAATTTTTCTCTATAGCGCTTAGGGTCATCTGATATACTACATCTGTTTTACTTATGTGATTGTTTATGGACTGTCTTTTCCAAACTAGAATGTATGCTTTACCAAGGGAAGGCTTTCAGTCTGTTTTGTTCATTGCTGCATCCCGATGACTAGAACAGTTCCTGGACCATGACATGCATTTCATATTCATCTGTTGAATGAATTAGTGAATGAACTCTCTGTCATCAAAAGATGAATAGTCCAATGCCAATTAGACAGCCCCATGTTGACATGGAAACTCAACATGTTCAAAATGGAACTCATTATCTTCCCAACCGCAGCCCAGACCCTCTGTTCCTCCTGTGTCCCTTGCTCAAAACTGCCAGGGTCATCCACACAGCTGCACAAGTAGAGACTGGGATCACCTTTGGAACCTCTTTTCTGCACCCTAGCATCTGATTAAGCACAAAGTTCTGTTGATTATGTCCCTAAATATCTGTGAACATGTTGAGTCAAAGTTGACTTCTCCCCCTTCCCCCTGACCTATTTCTGGTCCACATTGCTGTCTTTAGTGTCCGAGCTAGCCTCCCCATCTCCTTTCTTGCCATAAATTTAACTTTCCAATGGCCACGAATGATCTCGTCATTCCTCTCTCCAAAATACCTTACACACCCCATCCCCACAAGATAAGGCAATGTGTGAGATCCTCCTTGACCTGTTCTTTGCTGAACTCTGTTAACTCTTTTCCTTCCAGAGCGAGTCAGGTGGTATTTGCTCTTACTGAAATGTTCTTTACATCTCTTTGCCTGGCTGTCATCTTCTATTCTTCAGGTCTCAGTTTAGATGTTACTTCTTCCAAGAATTCCTCTCTGGTGTTCTGAAAGCATTACAGCACCAGATGCACCTCCCACACGATAACCCTGATCACACTATACTGCAACTGATGTTCCCTTACCCTTGTGAGAATAAAGAACACAAATGGCTTGCTCACGGCTGCATCATAGGCACTCAAAAAATAGTTGTTGAGTAAATAAATGAACAATATTGCAATTCATACTGAGATGAAGTAGACATATTTTTCTTATTCTTCCTGGTAAGTACAACTAAAAATCCTGGACACTCTATATGAAACAAACATAAGAAGACTGCACTCCAGTCTGGGCGACAGAGTGAGACTCCAACTCAAAAAAAAAAAAAGACTTTGAAAGATAAAAGGAGCACTGCAAGGAGCTTGGGAACGGTGTAGACCCTGTGCTTCATAGATCTCAGACTTGGAACTAAGGGAGCAGGCACCCTAGAAACGCCAGCAGGCACAAAGAAAAGCCCCATCACAGCCTACTTTCTCTAGCCAAAGGACCAGGAAAAGGGCCTTCAAGCAAGACAGAAAATCTTTAGACAGTAGCGTCTCTCCTGTGGCCAAACACAAAGAAAATCTAAAGCCCAACCACCAACTATACCAGTGAAAGTCCAATGGGAGACCAGACCACCCTCATAATGCTCTGACAAGGCACTTCACACCACCACTGGGGGGTCCAAAGAGCAAAGTGGGGAGCTGGAACTTCTATCCCTGCTGTGGTCAGGAGCTCCTTCCCGCCCATGGCATTCGTGATCATGAGAGGAGCCTGGACCCCCACTGCCAGCCAGCAGTGACCTGTGTGCCCTTTCTCAAGTATTAATGGAGGCTGACTGGGGAGGCTGGACTTCCACCTCCACCTGTAATAGTGAGGCCATGCCTCCCCTGGCTTCCCGGGACAGAGGAAGCCAAGCAAATTGAGATCCACATTCTCATAACATAATATGAAAATGACTGCTTCCAAGATAAAACACGTCATACAAATAACCGGGAAGATTTCAAACACAATGAAAAAAGACAACCAATAGATGGCAACACTGATATGACTGAGATGTTAGAATTATCTGGGAAATTATTATCATTATCATTATTATGCTATATCAACTCACTCTGTCACCAGGTTGCCCAGAGACCTCGTCCCCACAGTAACATAACATTTAAAAAAATTAGCTGGGTGTGGTGGTGCACTCTTGTAGTTCCAACTACTTGGTGGTGTGGAGGGATCACCTGAGCCCAGCAGGTCGAGGCTGGGGTGGCCCGAGATGTGCCACTGCACTCCAGTCTGGGCAAATGAGTGAGACTCTGACTCAGGAAACAAAGGATGGGGGAGAGGGGAGAAAATATGTAAATAATCGGCCTTCCTCTCTCATTCCTGGCTTGGAGCTCCTGAAACCCTTGAATAACTGTGCCTTTTGTAAGTCAGTGAGGTGACTCTTGGCTGAGAGGCTCCTAGATAGCTTCTGGATGGGGCTGATCTCTAGAAAAACCCACCATATGATCAGAGGAGAGAGGGACTGGAGATGGAGTTCAACCTCCAATGGCCAATGATCTAATCCATCATCCCTACATGGTTAAACCTTCACAAAACTCCCTAAAGGCTGGGGTTTGGGTGGCTCTCAGATTCATGAACACACTGTGTGTCAGGAGGGTGGCATTCCACAACTCCATGAGGACTGAGGCTTCTGTGCTCTGGACCTCACCCTATGCACTACTCCATCTGACTGTTCATTTGTATCCTTTATAACGAACTGTAATAGTAACTACAGCATTTTCCCAAGTTCCATGAGCCATTCTAGCAAATTATCAAACCGGAAGGGGTTGTGAGAGCCCCCCCCAAGTTGTGCAGAGCCCAGGTACCCCATTTACAGCTGGAATCTGAAGTGGGAGCGGTCTGAGTCCTTTAACTTGTGGGTTCTGACACTAACTATGGGTAGATAATGTCCGAACTGGAGTGCTGGTTGGTGCTGAAAAAGACACCATGTATTTGGTGTCAAAGGGAATCATACACTACGTAAGAAGCTTCCTTGAGTTTTTATTCTAAGAGATGGATTCCCACACACCTTCATAAACAAGTTGCTTCTTACAAGGAGCCCACTATCATAGTTAGTAGAAATGTGCTACCTGCCTGGAGTTCTCACGACACATCTGTGAGGTGGTCTTATAGGGTCTTTCTACCCCTCTCTGTGCCCCTTAAGTCATCACAGCTCATTCACTGTCCCACCCACATTCCTCGGACCTGGGGATGAGCCGAACTGTCCCATGCACCCGCTTAAGACTCTGCGATGGTCATATGTATCTTTGATGCTGAGGTTTCAGGACAGGAGGGTGATGGAGGCGTTCACAGAACGGAAAAGTTCTGTGGTGGTTGTTCTGTTTCACTTTTCAGGTACATAAATGTGCTATTTAATATGTATGTATATTGTTAATACTGAAATTTCCTGTCTCTTTATGAAGTGACCTAGGGTGGCTTTTCAAAGACACAAAATAAAGTGGGAAGAAAAGAGGGCAAATCGGGAGAAGGAGGTGCAAAAACAAATATGTGACCCACGCAGATTTAGCATAGACACAGGGTATCTGCTTCCTGATTGCACAGCAGAGAAGGAAGTGTGAAGAATTGCACAATTTTTATTGCATGCGGTGAGGAGACACAGCAGCTTCTCAAAGGCGGGTGGAGGAACACAAACTGATTCCTAGAATGTTATGGCTGCATAACATTTCATCATGTATATCACATTTTTTTCATCCAGTCCAGCTTCGATGGGCAACATGGTTGGTTCTATGTTTTTGCTATTGTGAATAGAGCTGCAACAAACATACATATACAGGCATCTTCTTTGTAGAATAATTTGAGTTCCTCCGGGTATATTCCCAATAGGGGAATTGCGGAAGGTCAATTCCTAGTTCTTTCAGAATCTCCAGACCGTTTTCCAGAGAGGATGTACCAGTTTGCATTCCCACCAGTAGTGTAGAAGCGTTCCTTTTTCTCCACATCCTTGCCAGCATCTGTTGTTATTTGTTTTATTAATGATGGCCATTCTTACAGGGGTTAAGTGGTGTCTCAGTGTGGTTTTGATTTGCATTTTTCTGATGACGAGTGAGGCTGAGCACTTTTTCATGTGTCTGTTGGTTGCCTGTATATCTTCTTCTGAGAAGTGTCTATTCATGTCTTTTGCTCACTTTTTAAAGGGGTTGTTTGTTTTTTTCCCTTCGGTGCATTTGAGTTCCTTGTAGATCCTAGATGTTAAGCCTCTGTCAGATATACAGTTGGCAAATATTTTTCCCATTCTGTGGGCTATCTCCCTGCTCTCTTGATGGTTTCTTTTGCTTTGCAGAAACTTGTTAAATTGATGAGGTCCCACTTGTCTATCTTATTTTTTAAGGTATTGACCTTTAGGGTTCCAAGTAGGAATTGGTTCCCAGTTCCAATTTCCATAAGGGTGTCTCCTGTGTTTTCTAAGATTCTTATAGTTTGAGGTTTTACGTTTAGGTCTTTGATCCTTTAGAGTGCTTTGATCATTTAGAGTGAATTTTTGTGTATGGTGATAGGTAGGGGTCCTATTTCAATCTTCTGCATGTGGTCAGCCAGTTTTCCAAAAACCATTTACTGAATAGGTTTTCCTCTCCCCAGTTGTTGCTGTTGGAGGCTTTGTCAAAGATGAGCTGGTTGAGGAATTGAGGCTTTTCTCCCATAATCTCTATCTGTTCTGTACTCTTACAGTCTATTCTGTAGTCTTCTTTTCTATTCTGTTGTCTTCTATTCTGTACTCTTGTATTTTATTCTGTATTCTTTCTTTCTTTTTTTTTTTTTTGAGTTGAAGTCTCACTCTGTTACCTAGACTGAAGTTGCAGTGGCACAATCACAGCTCACTGCAACCTCAATCTCTTGGGTTCAGGCAATTCTTCTGTCTCAGTCTCCTGAGTAGCTGGGACTACAGGCACATGCTGCTGTGCCTGGCTAGTTTCTATTTTTATTTTTTGTAGAGATGAGGTCTTGCTATATTGTCTAGGTTGGTCTTGAACTCTTGGGCTCAAGCAATCCTCTTGCCTAGGTCTTCTAAAGTACTGGGGTTACAGGCATGAGCCACCGCACCCAGCCTGTATTTTTGTTTTCTATTCTGACATCTTGTATTCTGTTCTGTACTTTAGTGTTCTATCCTGTCTTCTTGTATTCTGATCCATATTCTTGTATTCTCTCCTGTGTTATTGTATTTAATCTGTATTCTTGTATTCTATCTGTATTTTTGTATTCTATTCCATATTCCTGTACTCAATCCTATATTGTATTCTCTCCTATATTCTTGCATTCTATCCTGTCTTATTGTATTCTAACCTGTATTGTTCTATCTATTCTGTATTCTTGTATGCTGTTCTGTCCTCTTGAATTGTATCCTGTATTCTATTCTGAATTTTTATATTCTATTCTATATTCTTGTATTCTATTCTGTCTTATTGTATTCTAAGCTGTATTCTTGTATGCTATTCTGTACTTTTGTATTCCATCCAATATTCTTGTTTTCTTGTCTGTCATCTTGTATTCTATTCTGATTCCAGGGAGAGAAGAGGCTATAGGTTACCTACACACAGAACAACTGTGCTTTTCCTGTAGCGGCTGAGTAAAGATCAGTGGAGACCTCCTAGTACAGCCCAGAGAAACAAGGCACAGGTGGAAAAGAAGGCTGTAGCCCCAGATGTTTTTGTACACTAGCCAATTAGCTAATAGCAGCTCATTCAATATGGCCATGGCAATGCTGCTCTGGAGGACAAGTCATCTTTTGGATCAATGGAGGAAATGACTTCCAGTGAATGATCTGATGTTTGCACAAGTGCTGGAGAATGTATGCCAGCAGCAGTGTGGCTGCAGTGGGAATGCACCTGCAGACCTTCAGGTTACTGCACTGGTGTGTGCACCAGGGCCACATCTTGCATGTGCTACACCCAGTCAGTGTGTAGATGTGACAAGAATACTCCAGCGAGATGTTTTCTGGGACACACAGGACTTCTCTGAGGCTGATGTCACAACCTCCTAACCCCCAGCCTTGTCAAGCCTTCCTTAGGCTGCTGCTGGCCTGTGACACTTCCATCCCACCGTCCCTCTTCCCTCCTTCTCTTGGGCTCGGTCTTGCATTGCAGTTCCCCCAGCCTGCACTTTCTCTCCATGTTCTCCCACACGGGCAGTCCCCTCATACAGTCTGGGCATGTTTAATCCCATCCTGACATCTGCTTCTTGGGGGGTCTGAGCAAACGTAAAAAGCAACTTTTGCTTTTATTTTAGTTGGTATTTAACCTTCCCAACAATAAAAATAAGGCTTCTCACAGGAAGGAGGTTTTTTTTTTGGCCAGGTTTTTGCCATAGAAAACTCATCCTTCCTTTCCTTAAGGCAGAGGGATAAGCAGCTGATGCATCTAAGACAGGATCATACTCTTATAGTGTAAAACAAAGAGGAAGGAGGCCATGACCCAGCCTTCTCTAACATGGAGAGGTTTGTTTTAATGTTAGCAAAAACCACATCTGGGTCCTGTTTGCAGAATGAGAGGCTGAAGAGAGGAAACTCAAGAAAGCTGCAGGGTCTTAATCTGGCTTTTGGCAGGACTCTAGTCCCACAGCCCACGGCATCCACCACAGGACCTTGCCCACAAAAGACAGAGAATTAATACTTGTTGAATGAATGAAGGAGATGCCACACATAGATTGTATGGTTCTTTTCACAGCCTTAGTACTTAATGGGAGGTTCGCTGAGGGTCTGAATTAAAATTGAATAAGCAGACATCAGAGTTCTAGAGTGTCAGGGAGATGAATGGAGCAATACCTGAAGGATTCTGCAAGCTCACTAATAGATGTTCTTAAAGAGGAAATGTAAGTCAGAGTCGGGACACACAAAGAATGTACCCCAGTGGGGCCAATAAGCCAAAGGAATGAACCCAGAGGAGGGATTCAGGATCAGTTGCAAATGGATATCCCAGATGTTTCCTCATTGTTTTAAGAAAAACTCTCCTCCTCAGTTTTGAAGTCCGGATAATACTGACCCCATCCTCTGGCACAGAGGGCTTCCATGGCAACAAATCATAGAGATGTCCATGAAATAAAAGAAGGCAAAGGTCATTTGTCTTAGCTCATGTCAAATGGCAAACAGAGGAATGTCTATTCTTTTAATTTATTCAGCTGCCAAAGCTCTGCCCCCAAGTCCTAACTTCTAGCCCTTTCTCTGATATGAGACACAGAGTCTCTGCGTCTCCATTTTGGAAGGTTTTTCTTAACTAGAAATGTGTTAGATTTTCCTCCTACAAACCAGGAAGGTCAAAAGATACATTCTAGAGACCTTTTTGTGGTTACTTAACGCAGAGCTCATGCGGACACCAGCAAACACAAGGTAATGACCCTCTCAGAACTGATTAACCACGGAGAATATGGGCCCAGATAGGCGATTACATCCTCATCCTCACCACTTCATCACGGCCTCCTCATATTGCTAGCCAGCAAGCTAAGCCATGGACATATATTCCTTCACTGGTGTTTCGTTGTCTTATTAATTCCTGCTAGGGACTATATTCCCCTACCTTTTCTCTTTAAAAGGTACAAGTAGAACCTACAATTCTATAAGCCAGATATTTTTTGGATTTTCACTTTCTTGGGGGAAGCAACAGTTTGGCTTATTTTTACATGGTTTTTCAGTGGTTCCAAGGGACTTGGAATACCTCTCTCTAGAGGCCCATGTTAACATACCTCCGGTCTGTGGGGTATAGCTCCACAGTGACCACGTCGAGAGAGTTCCAGGCCGAGATGGTCAAGCCATTATAGAGACACAGCATGCCTATCATCATGGATTCGCTGGTGCCAAACCAAAGGAAGAAACAGCTGATCCCCGAAAGCACCATGGAGCCACCTGTCAATAATGCAAACAAAAGGCTGGAATGTTTCCAATTATCTTAGTACAACAGGGACCTTTGGATCTTTGCGATCTCTTAGGAAAATGAAATTCTTTTTAAAAAAATTTTTTATGGAGGTGGGGCCTCACTATATTTCCCAGGCTGGTCTCAACCTCCTGGCCTCAAGGGATCTACCTGCCTCACCTCCCAAACTGATGGGATTACAGGCATGAGACACCATGCCCAGTTAGGAAAACTGAATTCTAAGCAGAAGCTGCAGCCTGGACTCCATAAAGCTCAAGCACATGTATATTTACCTGTATGTGAGGCTCACGTCTCTAACTACCTTCTGAATGCTGCAAGTGAGAAATGCACATCATCTACTACTCAGCTACTTAAGTAGAAAAATATGCATTAGTTATACATAATTAGTTTTTCAGTCTAACTCATGGAAAATGCTCAAATGAAATGTAATTAGGGATTCTTTTCACTATAATTTAGTCCCAGTGAAAGGTCTGAGGGATTTCTCCTTGTGGGATGCAAATCTCTAAGGAACACGGATACAGTGGGAGACAGTCTCCCTTGTAATTGCATGGCAGCTCTTGCATTTCACATGAAACGAGCACTTACCCAGCATTGTTAAGCGTCCGATTCTGTCCATCAGGAGAGCAGACACAATGTTCCCTGGCAACACCGCCAATGTCCCCAGGAAGTTGACAAAATAAATCCAGTAGGCACTGTAATCATCATCAAAGGTAATCTGACAGCCTGTCTTGTTGTGAGAAAACGAGCAGTTTTTAAATTCACTGTCAATGAATTTATATGGCTCAAAATCTGCAGAAACAACAACAAAGACAGTTCATCATGCTCTTAACAGGTGTGCACCAGTATAAGAAAGCTGATCAAAAAAGTCAGAAAAGAATTATGGTGTTATAAAATCCCATGGGTTTCCAGGTCTGGCTGGCTTGGCTTTTTGTGTCTTCTCCTGGTCAAAGCATGGGCCTAGTCTGGGTTCTCACCTTACAAAGCAGTTGAATGATGGGGTACCTTTGTTGAATAAGGGAATACATTAAGCTAGAAACCAGTTATCTTCTGATTTCCCATGGTTGGTCATTGCTGATTGTATTACTTGCTTACTCCTTTATGATAGCATTTTGTTCTGGCAATATCATTATAGTACTCATAACTTCTACACTACAGTTATAAAAACCATTTGTTTCAAAATGCACCTGAATCAGTCTTATAACTGCCACTTTATGGAACTCTGAGACACAGAGAAAGAACAGTAATTTCCCTGGACCCTTGAGGCTGAATTTATAATTTAAGGTCTACATGGATGAATCCACTGAGACACAAGATCAGCCTCAACTGAAGGTCACTTGCATTCACTGCTGATTTTTTTCTTGAACTTGGAACTATCCAAGAAGGGATAGTTTTGCAGATGGTGGTGGACTCTACTAAAGGTTGTGAAAATCAAAACTTATCTTCCCTGCTGATCAAGATCTGCCAAAAAACTGGTGTTCTGAGTCTGAATGGGTTAGAACTCATACCACTGTTTACACAACAAAAACCAAAGATACCTGGCCTCATTCTCCTTTGGAGTTGAGCATAGCTGGCTCCTGTCTGAACCGCAAAAGGCAGGGCCTGCAAAGGGGCAGACACCGATCTTCCTGCCAGTGCCAGGCTGCTATGGGGGACCGATTTTATAGGATAGACAGACCAGTGTGTAGGGGAGGGAATGTATGGACTTTGAAATTAGATAAACCTAGGTCCAGACATTTGTCGTGACTAGTTCTATGACTGAAAAAATTACTTAATTTGTCTAAGCCTCAGCTACTGTGAACAATAAATGAGATAATGAAGTCTAATAACCTAGAGAAGAAAGCACATATAGTAGGTACTCTGACAATGTTTGTTTCCCCTCCTTTTTTACCTTGGGGAGTTTTTCAAGTGTTATTATAGGGATTGGGTTAAAAAATTGTATTTGACTGGGCATAGTCACATGTTGGCCACCTCTGTTGACAGTTGAGGCATGCTCACCTAAGCAAGTGCTAGATTTTGAAGCCGGGATTATTACTTGCTTTATAAATTATTGGCCAAAGGATTTTTGTTGTTGCCAACTTTGAACTTTAGCAAGCCCTATTTGCATTAAATCTGACAAAGACAATCAGTACAGGCTTAACTTTGATCCAATCTGGTTTAGGGAACTTGTTCATTTACTCTAACACCTACTTCCCACATAAGCCTCTGCCTATGAAGGGGGACCCCAAAATCTCAGAATTTATTTAAAAAAAATTGTGTATTTATTCTTACATGTTTGAGCTTTAGTCACCTTCAAAGTACTCTCCATTTGATCCCATACACCTACCGAGGCGCTTTTTCTACTGCTCAAAAGTTTTTGAACTCGTCACTTTGGATGCCTTTTAGTGATTCTGCTGTTTTTTGTTTCACCTCTTGCACATCGGCAGAATGTTTTCCTTTGAGGGCTTTTTCATCAAGGGAAACAAAAAAAAAGTTGCTCCGGGTGAGGTGGGGCATGGAGGTCATGTGATTTGGTAAAAAACTGCTGAATATGCAGCACTAGTGTGGGCAGGTATGCTTGTAAATCACATAACGAAATGGGCAAACATGTTGAATGAGTCTCTGAAAAAAATTCACTGAAGTAGAACGCAGCCTCTTACAACGCTAGGTGGTACACTGATGCCGATAGGTTCCTAGAACACTCACCTAGTGGGAAATGGCTGTACTATAAGGGGTATGCCCTCTAAAAAATAATTTTGGCTTTTCTTGTATCCCCCGACCTTATATTCTATCACATGGTCATTACATTTCTGTCAAGAGTTGGGTCCTTTGCAGAGGCCCCCAGTCGAGGCAGTGCTAAATAGCACACCTACCTGTGTTGTCAAAAACAGTATCAATAAACGTGCAGTTCTTGAAGTAGGTGTTGAGTGATGTCACATCCTCAAAGATGCAGGACTTAAAAACTGAGTCTTTAAAAGTTACCGATTTGAACTTGACTCCTAGGAATCTGCCCAACACACACAAAATAATTCATATCAATGTTCTTGTTTCCATCAGAGTTCAAAGCTAAGTCAAACAGGCTTAGAGACATGCTGTCCCACTGTGGACTCTCTTAATTATCAAGGACATAGGTTTCTGGGCATTCTGAGCTTTTTGCTTTTCATTTTTTCCCCTCATTTAGCCTGTCCTTGGCTATTTAATTGCCCACCAATACTATTTTCCATCAGGAGAAGAGGTGATACTCGCAATAACTTCATTTAGCTTTGTGCAATGTTGGCACCTGGTTTTGTGTGCTATACAGTTGAAGGTAGAGAGCTTGGGGGTTACCTGTAGCTATTAATTCTTTGTTTTTTTCAACTCTATCCTTTTGTTTCTTCACATATGCCTGTATTTGAAAATTCTCTATTTGGGTTAATGCCTCTAACTTGAGGATGTTCTCCTACCCAAACTTTTAATAAAATTCTGTTTTCTAAACTGAAAACCCAAGCCTTCTTCATTCTAATGTAAGAACTTTCAACTTTCCTGCAGAGAGTTCTTTTTCGTTTACATAAAGAAGGACTGACTTGGGGGCCAAGAAATTCATAGATCACACTCATTTTCAGGATAATTTTCTTTTTATTACAGCGAACAGATATTCCTTGGACCAAATAGAATTATGAGAGCTCTGCTTATTTTTAGAAACATGGAGAATGAAACCTGCTTAGTTACACTTTTGAGTGTTATATGGGGGAATCGTAGGTAGTGAAGATGACAATATAGTCTCAATCGTCACGATGATCATAACATCTTAGAAGAGTCTACAATTTATACTGTATCAGCCTTGATAAGGATTCCCCAGCAGCATACATAAGCATTTATCAATGTGTCTTGGTACTCTTTTAAGAGACTATGAACAAATTCTTAGCCAGTCACTGAGAGGAAAATGCTTGTTCACCTGGGGAAGAATTATCACGTCAATACTGCTCTGATCAGGGCAGAGAGGAATTGATCCGTCTAGGAGTTTACTAACCACTGAGTACTTTCAAATTTGTTCTCACCTGATTGCATTTGTCAGTTCAAAATGCACTATGGCCTCACAGACCAACCAGCTTAAAAAATAATCTTATTTCAACCTTTACTTCAGGGACCAGAGTGAGACCATCTAGAGGAGGTTACATAATGGCACGTTTTGAGAAAATTATCAATTTTTTGGAAAATTGGAAGGAATTGAACTTGGAAAAGGGAAGGAATTTTACTTTTTGCACAGATACCATACACAGAGTATGCATGGTACCAAGTTCAAAAGACTGAAAATGGAAAAGGCAAGTCTTTCTCCGCCCATTCCTAAGCCATCCAGTTCCTCCTCCCAGAGACAACCACTGGTTTCAGCTCCCTGTATGCTTCCAGGGGCACTCAGTGCTGGCTCCACCTGTATTGTCTTCCCACAGCCCACTTTGAGGTTATTCCATTTCAGTCACCATTTTATGAGGTCAAATAGGGATATTTAAAAAGTATTTTTAAAAAATGAATCAGCTAGTGGTATTTTAAATTTCCCTGATGGCAAAATTTTTTTCTATCATCTTTTAAAGTAAATGTGTTAATGTATAAGTTTTACAAATATTTCAATACTATTACAATTATTAACTACTATGTCGCTAATGGAAAAAAGTTCTAAGTGGTGACTGAACTTTTAGCTTAGAACTTTAACAAATATTACTAAAAATATGACCGTGAAAGTCACAAATGTATCATAGTAGAAAGTTCAGACAGAGGAACAACACTTTTTTCCATAAACAAAGTAAATTTTCACCTTGGAATCACGGGCACTTAATGTCAAGGTTTTTGTGAAACACAAGTGCAGCTTCGAGTTAGTCTTTTCTGTGGGAGAGTGAAGGTGGCCTTGTGAGGTTTGGCTTGTGATTAGGTCCCTCACCGAGGTGCTAATTTGAACGATTATCCCTTAGTTCATCTCTCTCTGTCACACAGATGATAAGTATCCCACAGAATTCTATCTCTCTGAACTGATCTGGGCAACTTTGATTATTTAAGAATCTTACTTTATCACTTTTGAAATTGGGACAATTTCCTAAGAATGATGTAGGTGATCATGAACTCAGACAGGCAACGACTTGCTCAGACAACACACACACACAGATATAAACCAGTACCTTCTCTCTCCCTGTCTTTTTCTGAAAGAATGACCCAGAACTACTTCCCTGAGCAGTTCTTTCTTGTCACCAGGGAGTATTTCAGATCCCATTCTCAAAGAGTTCCTTGCTAATGCAGTCCATCTTTTCAAAGCCCTTAACTCTGGGGAATTACTTCTGTTTTCTGACTGAAACTCTTCCAGATATGATTGAATTCCAATTCTGGGTTCAGCATAGCAGAGGAGGGAGGAATTTTGAAAGTGCTCCCCTTTCTCAGGAAAAGAATACTCATCAAATTATGGTTAAGATTTCTTCTCTGAATTAAATAGCCCTGTAGTCCACCTTATTTTATCACGCTCTTCACTTTTCTCTTCCTTATTTTGGTTGTCCTCCAGCATCTCCCTAAATTTTCTTTTTACACCAGCCAAACCCACCGCTTAATTGAAGCCACTCAACTTCAAAAACAGTTTTAAGCAAAGTAACTGATGGATGTGAAGCTTTTCTTTAAACCACACTTGAAAGAATTCAAATTCACCATGAAAACGACTAAAGTATAAACTTTTTAAAAAGTTATGCATATTTCAGTGCAGTGGACGCTAATAAGAAATAAGTTTTTGTGAACAGGCAACAAATTAAGTGATTTTGAAGTTTCTCGACCTGCCATTGTCGTATTCCATTCCAGTGTGAATCTGATTTTCCATTGTAAAGTTAATACTGAAGTTTGCATATTTATCTCTCTGCACATTTCTAGTTAGCGATGCATATTCATCTGACTGCAGGTGTTTAATGACATCAGGAAACCACACAGATAAGCCATAGTACCTGCAAAGACACAGACATGCCAGTTGTTACAGGTGCTAACACGGCAGAGGCAACAAGCATCACGCTGATGTTTCCAGAGCGTGGGGTTCCTGGAAAAGCATTGGACCTCAGTGACACCATGAATAAACCATCCTACAGTAATCCACATTTTCTTTGGGGATTCCTTTTCTTTTTTTTAATCATAGTCTTCCTCTGTCACCCAGACTGAAATACAGTGGCATGATCACAGCTCACTACAGCCTCGACCTCCTGGGCTCAGGTGACACTTGCATTTCAGTCTCCTGAGTAGCTGGGACTATAGGTACAAGCACCCACATCCACCTTATTTTTTGATTTTTGTGTAGAAGACAAGGTCTCGCCATGTTACCCAGGCTGGTTGTGAACTCCTGGGCTCAAGCAATTCTCTTGCCTTGGTCTCCCAAAGTGCTAGGATTACAGGCATGAGCCACCATACCCAGTTCATCCCACCATTAATCTGCAAAAATCAGGCTAGAGAGATAGCTTGGGGTTAGCTGGAGAATGCCACATGTATAATTCCTGAACTGTTCCTTTAGGAAGAGATGTGCAGAAAACTCCCATCCTGTACCCACTCATGGTGCTATGGTCTGAATGTGTCCCTTCAAATTGATGTGTTGAAAGTTAAACCTCAGTAGTAGAAATGGGGTTTTAGGGGGTGATGAAACCACAAGGGCAGAGCCCTCATGAATGGCGTGAGTGTCCTTATACAAGAGTGACCCTTCTGTCCCATCTGCCACATGAGGACACAATGTTGGTCCTCTCCAAGGACTCAGCAACAAGCAGCCATCTGAAAGCAGAAACTGGGTCATTACCAGACATCAAACCTGCCAGTGGCTTGATCTTGGACTTCCCATCTCCAGGACTGTGAGAAATAAATTTCTATTATTTGTAAGTTGCCAGTCTGTGGCATGTTGTTGTAGCAGTACACGTGGACTAAGGCATCCAGCATCCTGGCTCTAGTGTTTTCTCACCATCCCAGACTGCATTGGAAACCCTCTCTCTCCTAGGCCAGTAGTGCACACTCTGGGATCCCAGGCACTGTGAAAGCCTTCGAGAAAGACCTCTTTCTCTAATGGAGAATCTTTCTTGGCTCCTATACTACCGTGATTCTGCTAACCTGGAGGTAGAGTTCCAGTTCCCAAGCAGCTCAAGGGTATGAAAAGGACATTGAACCTATTCTCTGAAAACTCAAGTTGTGTCCCCTTTCTGCCTCTTGACCTCTAAAGGGGTTATTCTAACAGCTGTGGTGTGCAGTAACCACCAACCACATGTGCCTACCAAACAGATGAGATGTGCTACAAATACAAAATATCACAGGATTTTGAAGACTTATGAAGAATGTAAAATTAGTCATTAATAATTTTTATGGCAGGCATAGTGGCTCACACCTGCAATCCCAGCAATTTGGGAAACTGAGGCAGGAGGACTGCTTGAGTTCAGGAGTTTGAGACCAACTGGGAAAACAGCAAGACCTCATTTCTACAAAAAAAAAAATTAGCTGGGTGTGGTGGCGTGTGCCTTTAGTCCCAGCTATTTGGGAGGTTAGGGTGAAAGGATTACTTGAACCCAAAAGTGGGAGGTTGCAGTGAGTCATAATCATGCCACTGCACTCCAGTCTGGGCAACAGAGTGAGAACTTTACTCAAAAGAAAGAAAGAAAGAAAGAAAATAAAGGAAAAAATTTATTATTTTTTATTGATTATATGTTGAATTGATACTATTTTGAACATGATAAGTTGAAAAATGTGTAGTATTAAAATTAATTTCACCTGTTTCCTTTTACCTTGTGTGTGCCACTACCAGAAAATTTAAAAGCACAACTGTGGCTTACGTTATATTTCTCTTGGTCAGTGCTCCTCTAAAGCAATAGTTCCCAAAGTGGGGTGACTAGCCCAGCAGCATCATCCCCCCCAAACTTGTTTGAAATGCAAACTTGGGTGCCATCAAGACCCAATGAGTCAAAAACACTGGTGGTGGAGTCCTCCGGTGGTTCGTTGGATGCTCGCTCCAGTTAAGGACCACAGATCTAGTTTATGCCAGTGACACTTAGCTGCACCGGGAAAGAAGGGGTTATGAGCACAGCCCTTGCAGGCAAATGCTGGGTTTGAATCTTGATCTTGCCACTTACAGCTACACGAACCTGGGCCAGTAATCTAAGCCTCAGGTGCCCATCTCTGCTGTGAGACTGATGGTGGCATCCATCTTCCTGGGGGTTGCTCACAAGTTATGGGGTACAAAGCAAGTGGCACATAGAGAACACTCAAAAGACAGCCTCATTGTTAGTGTTATCAGGATTCCCGAGGCATCTCTGCCTCAGGAGCCCTTAGGTCTCAGTCCCTCTTCTTCATAGACCACGAATTAATGATTGCGAGGGCTAAGGGGGAAATCACTGAATAAGAGCTGACTTGGGGAGGGGGGAACACCTGCAGCACTGCTCACCAGGCACAGACGTGGGCAGAAACCCTGAGAATGGTAGCAATGAATGAAGCACATATCCTGGAATGGCCCTCATCAACGACGTGGAGGGGTTTTGGCTAACTTCTCATTTATTCAGCAGACATCTACTGAGCACTCACTAGATGCTGGGCACTGCTAGGTTTCCAGGGATACAGCAGTAAGGAAGTCGTAAAACTGAAAATTCGATCAATAACGAGTAAATTAAGCCAAATTAACAAACCAGGTAATGATGATCACTCTTCACACCTGGGCAGTAGGACTTCCCTCTTGGGAGTCTTCTTTGTCCCTAACCCGGTGCTTAAGTGCATGGTAGGCACTTAATATGTGTTACTTTTCAGTCCTCTCTTGCTTCAGAGGTTAATGGATTTTCTGGAATTTGGGTGGAAACAACTTTACGTATTCTAAGTAAACCCTCTTAATTCGGAAATGAGGAATTGAAACTAAGCAATATCCCCAAGTCACACACTCAGGCAACCAAGTCACTCAGCAGAATGAGCTGCTTAGTCTCTTAGACCCCCAGTTTCCTTCTTCACCCATATTTCAGCTCTGGAAAAGAGCAGTTATTGTTAATCACTTGTCTATTTTAATTTAGGGTTGTTAAGAGATGGAACTTGCAGCATAAATGCTCTACCAGGTACCAAGATCCCACTGACCTAGAAGTATAGGGTATTATCTAATTGCTTTTTTCTTTTTCTTTTTCTTTTTTTTTTTTTGAGTTGAGGATTCACTCTGCCACCCAGGCTGGAGTTCAGTGCCACGATCTCAACTCACCCCAGCCTAGACGTCCTGGGCTCAGGTGATCCTTCTGCCTCTGCCTCCCCAGTCATTGGGACTACAAACAATCACCCCACGCCTGGCTAATTTTTTGATGTTTTATAGAGTCAAGGTCTTGCTATGTTACCCAGGCTGGTCTTGAACCCCTGGGCTCAAGCAACCCCCCTGCCTTGGCCTCCCAAAGTGCTGGGATTATAGGCGTGAGCCACCAAGACAGTCCTTATTGCCTTTTTCTAAACAGCAAATTAGGCAACAGTAGAGTTGTACATACACATTTTAAAGTGCCTGTGTCAATGATTAGCAAATAAAATCTGATATTTTCTTCCTACCTTCTCTTTTCCTAGAACACATATATAGAAGCTAGTTATTTGGCATCAACTATTTATTGAGCTCCCAATATGTGTTAGGGACACATACCAGTGAACAAGACGGTTTAAAACTCCTGTCTTCATGGTGCTTCGGAAGGAAGGGCCAGAGCTTCACTCTTTATACAGAACAAAGAAGCCTTTTGTGTACTAGGTGGAAAGAGCGGTGGGTAACAGGGCTGGGAAGGGAGCAGGGTGTGCAGAGGGGCTGCAGTTAAGAAAAAGGAAGGGACTGAGAATGGAGTTTCATTGAAAAGGTGACATCTGAGAGAAGGTGAGGGTAGGAAGGAAGGAGCTGAGTAGAGTCTGGGGGAGGCATTCCAGACAGAGGGCTAGTGCAAAGGCCTGAGATGGAAACGGCTCTGTAAAGTTCAGGGAGGCATGGAAAGGCTGGCATGACCGGGGCTGAGCAGAGAGAGGATGGGATGAGGCGGAGAAGTGGGGAGGCGGAGAAGTTTGCCAGGGCAAATCGTTCAGGGCCTTATCGAACTTTCCAAATATGACTGGTTTTCCCACTCCAGCTTTGTGACAGGAGGAAAAAAATAACCTAGCTTATAAAACCCTTAACTGACAGCAAATCGAAGTTGGAAAAACGTTCTTCCCAGCAGGTTAATAGCATCAAGTGGTATGAGAAAAGAAAGCACGTGGCTGGGAATTATAACTGGACGTTAAACGATTTTCTTGTCAAGAATTTAAACATCACTTACCCAAAGGACAGGGTGAACCAAACGATTGTGAGCTTTATTGTATTTTCCCTGACTGGGTAGTTGAAACATCTCATAAAGGTCAACCAAATCTGTGAAATAATAGAGAGTTAGTTTTCTTATAGGATACTTAGTCCTGCTCCCCCACCCTTTCCACCAAATTATTAGAAAGCCTGGTTTCGCTGGATGAATTAATTTCTATTTAAAATGTAAAACCTAAAGGCTACAGGAAACCAAATGCTGGAATTTTCATTTTTCAGGTTCCTGGAGGCCAACGGATAAAGTAACCTAAGACTTCAAGGAACCTGTCACTGCTAGACTTCTGGCCTAACACCTTCCCTTCCCACAGATGAAATGTGCTGGCTAATTGCTGATCCAAAGGAGGTACAATTACCTGGCCTTGGTCTAGGAGTCAGGTGTCCTGGGCAGCGGAGAAGAGCCTCCCTCATGGGACAGGCCCAGTCAACCCCTCTGCTACCCACCCATAAATGCAAAAAGCTGACATTCAGGTCGGCATGGGCTTGTTGCTTACTCCGTATAGTTCTGTGCGGATCCGAACAAAACACCTCCTGTACCATGTTCCTGTGTCACTCTCAATTTCAATCAGTTCATCTATTTGTTTAGGGGTTTTGATTTTGTTGACCTGTAGAGAGAACAGAGCACAAAGTACTGAGTACTCTTCTCCAAAGCTGCTAAGTTTAGGCTTACAGTTTGCTTTTATGGGGCAAAACCGTACTCTTATAAAAAGTGGGCCATATTTGATGAACAAGTGTCCACACATATCTGAGATCACTGGCCTACGGACTCAGATTCAAACAACACTGAAAGGAACTGGATGAAGAATGAATGAGGGGGAATGCCATGTAAAAGTGGGGGGAAAGCAAGTACTAAGGGAAGAATATGAAAACCAATGCCCTTCTCCGAATCGTTACTACGAAGACACACATTAGCCAATAAGACATCCAGATGGGTCAGCTTTTGGATTAAGAATTATTACTCTTGGACTAAAGTGTGCACATTTTCCTTTGATGCCTACATATTTGATGACTTTGATACCCTAGTTGTGGTTCTAAAGGCTTTCCCACCAAACTTTTGTTGTTAGAGCATCACTATGGCCCTTTCTTCTTCCTCCCACAGCCTAATACAAGGTATCTAGTCCATGAAAATCCTGCTGATTTTTCAACGAAATGATAGAGGTTCAGCGTGAAAAGGGAGGAAAAGTGCTACAAGACAGGAGAAGAAATGGTTGCAACATAGAGAATGAACCCTGAAAATAAAAGAAGAGGAAGAATGGTTCCTTTGTGGACCTGGTCTACCTTCCCCTGTTAGTCAAGACTTACTGTTTTTGATAAAACTGAGAGGATGTGGAAATGTGCACACATTTCTCCTACCAGAAATCTGAACAGATTTTTCTGGAGCTCCTGCCACCAAGGTGGCAGTTATATTGTGAGAATCCAGGTGCCAAGACTGGCTTTTGACAGAAACTACTCCCTATCTTAAATCAGTTTAACATCTTTTAACTGATCTAAGACAGGGAGTAGCCTCTTTCTGGCCATGTAAACAGAGATGTCTTTACTTAACAAAATAATAATTCCAAATACAGTCAGCTCAAAATAACCCATGTAGGGATTATTTTTTAATATCCTGGATTAAAAATACCTTTTTTTAAACATCATAATTCAACATACTACTTTTGGGAGGCTTCCTCTCCTTCACTAATTCATGTTTGTTTGTTCACTCATTCACCGACACCCACCGGGGATGCAAGCATAAAACATCACACCCTCCAAGCAATTATTATACAAACTGAGAAGTTCTCTAGTGGAGGTCTACGTAGGATGGGAGAGAAAGACTTGTTCAGAACATCCCATTTGACCTGGGAGTGAGAGAGGCTTCGGGAACTGCAGAATTTCAGCTGAGATTTATAGAGAAGTATATTATCTGCCACGCATAAGACTGCTTGGCGGACATTCCAAGTGGGAGAAACACCATGTGCAGACACCCAGAGGTATGAGAGAAAATAGTGTCTGGGGAAGCCACAAAGAGTTGGGATTCCTGAAGAACTGTACAAGGTTGGAAGGTAGAAAGTGATGAGGACTGGCCAAATCAGTGGTAGCAAGGACGAAAAGTAGGGAACAATCAAGAGTGATTTAGAAGGAAACTGATGGGAAACTGTAATTTCTTGGATATACTAAGGATAAAGGAAGGACATAAATAGGATGGTTTTCCAGTTTGGCTGGTATTGGTGGTAACTGCTGAAAGAATTTTTTTTTTTTGAGTTGGAGTCTCACTCTGTCACCCAGACTGGAGTGCAGTGGCTGCTCTCGGCCACCGCAGTCTCGACCTGCTGGGCTCCGGCGATCCTTCCGCCTCAGCCTTCCGAGTAGCTGGAATTACAGGCGCGCGCTACCATGCCCGGCTAATTTTTGATTTATTGTGGAGATGAGGTCTATTTAGGACAAGGGTGAGGCCTGGGGACTCCTAAAGTTATAAGATCAGTTGCATGCTCACAGTCACTGCAGCCTTGACCTGATCTGCTCAGGTGATCCTTCCACCTCAGCCTTCCAAGTAGCTAGAACTACAGGTGTGTGTCACCATGCTTGGCTGATTTTATTTATTGTAGAGACGAGGTCTTGCCAAGTTGCCCAGGTTGGTTTCGAACCCCTGGACTCAGGCAATCCTCTTAAGGCCATGCCTGGCCTTAAGATACAGTTTTTGAAGGGTCTACAGGATCTAGTAGGATGTCCACAAAGGCCTTCAACATGCATGTCTAGAACTCAGGAGATTTGTTCCTTAGGAGACAGAAGTAAGAAGTAGCTGAGATGAGCTAAGAAGCGTATACAGGGTCAAAAAAGAAGTTAGCTGACAGTGGAACCCTGGAACCCAACAATATTGAAGGGGAGGACATACTAAGAAGAGCTTCCAAAGAAGACCTTAGGAGGATGCGCACAACTTTGTTGTGTTACAGACACAACAAGGAAGAAGACAGACTTGTCATGGCAGAACCATGTGATGATTCTGAAAGTCCCACATAAATGACTTCGAGACTATCCATTCTTTTGGAGTGCTTCACCTTATTCTCCTCTGACCTTTATATGATAACTTAACTTGGATGGCCAGGAATGGACTTGGTACCTCGACCTTTCCAGAAGAAAGGTAGGTAAGCAGGACAAGGAGATATCTTCTCAGAAGGTGTAAATAAAGGGTTTATCATCATCTGGCTGAGAAGGGTTAAGTGACACTGTGTATCTAGATGATGTCTCAAGATTCTGCGAACCTTATGGCCCTTTAATTTAAAAATTGTACATCTACTCAAAAGAAGGAACCATTCAAAGGCTTTTCAGCCCTTAATCGAGGACATTCATCACTGATCTTCATTCCTCCCTTACACTGAAGAGAAAATTTTGCTAATTAAGAATCTGTAATAATTTGGATAGAGGTCAGACCGAAGTCTACCTTTACATTATGAAAAGTCCATTTCCTAAATAAAAATGAAATAAATAGAGAAGATGGCAGGGGACTATTTAGTTAGAAGTGATTTCACATGTTTGAAGAACTGTAATTGGTGTTATTTATAAGTCACTGAGGGTCTTAGGTTCCTTCTTATGTTACTTACCGTATGTTCCCAAAATCTATTTTATTTATTTTTTTGAGGGGTTGGCATGATCATGGCTCACCACAGCTTTGACCTCCTGATCTCAGACAATCGTTTCTGCCTTAGCCTCCTGAGTAGCTGGGACTACAGGCATACACCACCACACCCGACTAATTTTTTTTTTTGTAGAAACAAGGTCCTGCTATGTTTCTCAGGCTAGTCTTGAACTCCTGGGCTCAAGTGATCTTCCTGTTTCGGCCTCACATAATGCTGGGATTATAGGTGTGAGCCATCATGCCCGACCCTAAACCTATTTTAGATAAAACATTGCTATTCTAATTGTATGACTGCACGTATCAAAAGATTTAAGATCTTTTTTCCTTCCAAAACATTTCATGCATCCAATTTAAGTTAATTTAGGCTGGCTTTCCCATTGAGGACCAACTTTGTAACTAGAGGATGGAAGAATGTTCCACACAGAGGAAAGAGCAGCACCACGGCATTGCAGCAGATTGGGGACAAGGGAAGTCTGAGGAGCTGAAGGGTGAGTGTTGCTGCAGAGGGAGGACTTAGAGAGCAGGCAGGGACCAGAATGGCAGGGCTTTGGTGTCTAGAGTGAGGAATTTCATCTTTATTCTGAGAGCCATGGAAACCACTAGAATGTGAAATGGGAGTGAGTGTTATGTATGTGTGGCCCGTGTGCATGCACGGTTAATACTATGAGAGATATTTTGGAAGTAACTCTCTGATTCACGTTTACCTTGTGTTTATGTCAAGTTACATCAAGTTGAAGCCACACACGTGGCTTTCTCTAGCTTTCCACATAACTACCTTTTTTTTTTTAACCGGCCCTGATTAATTATTGACCTAAGAAACAGCCATGTGGAAAATATCTGCCTTTAGGTGAAAGTGCTACTGAAGACAATGTCATTATGCTGTTCAATATCCCTTATAAGAAGGCCTGTGAGTGAACTTTCATGAATTACAACTAGCAAAAGCTGTCCTTTCCTAAAAAACACATACACTGCTATTTATTGTATATGAAAAACAACATAATCCATTAAACTGATATTTTGCCTTGGTTGTCAGGAAACCCAGAGATTAGTTTTATGCTCGGTTATGCTGCTTTCATAATCAGCATAACTGTTTTCGCACTTATTACTGGCATTAAAAAAAAATTCAGTAAATAATTTTACAATTTTATTAAGCATCTCAAGGTCTATTAAGGTCTCAGATTTGTGAAGATTAATTTGTCACATCTTAGAGAATATGCCATGGGGCTGCTGGGAGTGCATGCCTTTGGAGGGACTGGTTGTCACTTGAAAATGTCTGAGCTGGCCGAGCAGAGAAGACGGCCCCACAAAGGAGAATTGAGAAGAATCGGTGGTGGTCCCTCCAGTCAGGGGCCTCCAGTGCTGAGCCAGGGAGTCAGAGAATAAGTCTGAGATGAACATGTAGTCTTTCTACCTTAACCCCATTTCTTGAGGGTTGGTGTTGTCATATATCCAGCCAGAGTCCTGGAATACTAGATAGGCATAGACAGGGGTCAGCAACATGTGAGTCCAAAATGGCACTCTGCAAATAAAGTTTTATTGAAATACAGTCACACCCATTTGTTTACATGTTGTCTATGGTTGCTTCTGCCCTACGATGGCAGAGCTGAGTAGTTATGACAGAGTAGTATATGGCCTGCAAAATCTGAACTAGTTACAATCTTGCCCTTGACTGAAAACATGTCCTGAGCTCTGGCATCAAGGATTCTCAGAGAAGCAAACTCACCGTGAAGACCTTCTCAGGCTGACCCCGTGCTCTCATGTTGGTGTCATGAATTAACTTCAGAATCATCCAAGCTTCATCATGCTTTCCAATCTAAGAAATCAGAGTAGACAGTGAAGTGCTGGAGTGACACACTTACTACCACTTGCTTTTCCAATAACCATCTCGTGATGTCAGATCAAGTGGGGTGTAATTGTGCAAACGTATCCAGGTACGTCTATTGGAACAGACAGACTATTGGATGTCACCAAATACATTAGCAGTTCAGAGAATGTGCCTCTAACTCGAAATAATACCTCTGGATGGTAACATTTCATTATAAAACAATAAGCCACATCCTCTTCATTGATTGCTTAAGGAGGACCATGAGGGCTTTCTGGCCACGAGGCAGGTTTTTCACGCTCTGGCTGTTTAAAGCATGTCTCCATGAAAGCAAATCCTCCCTCATTCCATAGTAAGAAGGAAAATGCTTTCCTAGAATTAACAAGGAACACTTTCCAATAGACGTGACTATCTGAGGATGTGTGATAACAGTGTTACCTCCAACAAGAATCGTGGGCTTTCGGGCATGAACGTGAGGGCCACCACGGAGCAGACACAGGGGAGAGCGCAGACGATGACGAACACACGCCAGCTGTGAAACTGGTAGGCTGAGCCCATGCTGAAGCTCCATCCTAGAAGAGAAGGACAGCCAGAGTGAGGGGAGCTCCTCAGATGGCCTACTGGGAAGTCACTGTGAGTTCTGCACCCCGGAGTCATCAAGTCTTAACTATCCACAGCAGAGTGAGCTGGTCAGGGCATCACCACAGTGACCAGCTCCACTTTAAGACCGCCAATGGCGGTGCGGACAAGAAGGTGCTTGGAACCAGCAGGGTCAGGATAAGTACGGGGTGCATGTAGGCAGCATCCACCAAGTCCCAAGTAGACCACTATTTCCAGGAGGCCACTCTGCTGGACGTCTTCTGTTGGCTCTTCCAGCTCACTCTCCACTCTCTCCCACCTGCTGTGTGCCCAGAAACGACTCTCTCTGGACTGCAGCAAACTGGCTGCCTCGCCCACTGGCATCGAGCTGGGCAGGAAGAAAGGAAGCAAGGCAAGAACACAGAGAATGGGAGGAGGGTGGGACGTCTGCGTGACTTGCCTCCCTTCTCCCTTCTCCCTCGCTGGTGGAGGTCTGGCAGTGGGCGCTCTCCTCTCCCTGGCCTCCCGCTTCATTGGTCACTCCTCTGTCCTGCCGCCATTGAGATACTGGTGGATCCAGGCACTTTATTATCCTTGCTGGCTTCTCTTCATGGTTTCCACATCTTCATAAACGGTCCCTTCACTGAGCTCTTTTCCATGGCCTTTGAGAGTGTCGTGGGTCTCCTGCCAGTACCTTGACCAGCACAATCCCTAGGAATTGGCAGTGGTTGCCGCTCTCCTCATACACACATCATGTCATAAATCCAGAGAATACTGAACTTCTAAATAGAAAACTTTAATTTCTAAATATTATAAAAATATAAATTTCCACTAATAGACTAAAAACAAGCACAATGAGATACAAGCAGAAATCCCTTCAAGGGCTAAGAGAAAGCCAATATTTGAATGAATATAAAATGGCTGAAAGCAAAATTCAAATATGGCTCTAAATAAGAAATAATGAGGCATATCAAGTCTAATTGAAAACAGAGGAGACTTACAGAGGCATAGATGAATTATGTGAGGTGAAATTTTAATTTATAACAATGCTTACTTTTTGTCGAGCAAAAGTCAGGTAGCCTACATTCAATCCCCATGAGACCTGTATAATTATTCATTGTTTACCTGGGAGCCAAGTGAGATTCTGAAGGTGACACAACTTCCTCAAGGCCACAAAGCCGAAGTTACATATCAGAGTCTTTTCTACCAGGATTCGAGACTGAATCTCACCCAGCACATAGCCTCAAGTGTGTGCTCACACTCACTTGCTCTTAAACACGGAATTCCTTAACAAATGATGTAAACATGCTATGCTATGTTAATCTCAGGCTAAGACATTTTTTCCCTGGGAATTTAATATATAAAGATTATGTGAATTGTTAAATTAATTATATCATACACTTCAGAGGGCAAAATTGCTCTCCATGTTTTATGTAGAGAAGTTTGTCTCACATATCCAAAACACAGAAGAAATTCTATGATAAACCATAACTTGTTCACTTCACATTTGATCCTAGAGTTTTATATAAATAACTTCTTTTGAAAAAGATCTAAAATCCTACAATTTTAAGCATTGGAAGAAAAGTAAAAACTTTAGGTGGCTGAGTTAAGCTAATGTAGTGTTTTAAATGTCAGGCTACAGCGCGTTCCATAAAGTACAGGGAGAGCACTGGTGCCACTGTTTACATCAGTTAGTTCAGAAGGAGAGGTTTTCCAAGGAAGATACGATGAAGTGATTTAATGAGGAAGAAAGTCATTACAGTGGGCAGAGCAGGAATAATGTTCCTCCCCTCAGAAACTGTTCTCTTCCTAATCTCTGAAACCTGTGAATGTGGACCTTACATGCAAAGGTACTTTGTGTTACTAAGTTAAGGATCTTGAGATGAAGAGATGATTCCTTATATATGGCTGGGCCCGTTGGAAATCCAAGTGTCCCTCTAAGAAAAGGAGGGAGGCAGGAGAGTGAGGGTGAGGACAGGAGGTGTGTGGAGGGAAGAAAAGGTCAGACCAGAGAGAGAGTGAAGATGGGGGAGGGGTCGCAGGCCAAGGGATGCAGGTGGCTTGTAGAAGCTGGCAAAGGCAAAGCACAAATTTCCTCTAGAGCCCCAGAAGGAACCTCCGGAAGCCCTGCAAACCCATTTAAATTAAATGCCTGACCTTTAGAAGTGTGGGATAATCAATTTATGATGTGTAAAGCCAATAGATTCATGGTGATTTTTTACAGCAGGAACAGGACACCAATACACTTCTCTTTATGGTCATACTTCTACTGCTAATGTACTGTCATAAGTGCAGTCACAGAACTGTAGCGTTTTCTGTGAAACTGCAGGTTTCCTGCTTTGCTTGACACCTGCTTCTGCAGGTGTCTCTCCAAGGACGCTGGGCTCCCTCTTGACAACTGGCCTTAAGAATATGGTCCCTCCCTCTTACTGCATCAGTGGGTGTGGAGACTGTTGGCAGTATGATCCCAGCTGGGCAGTTTCCAGTCCCTGAGGAAACTGGACTATGATCTAAACCCAGAAGAGAACAAACCAATTCAGACTCCAGCTCTGCTCAGTTTAGAATGTAGTTTCCTCGGGGCAGATTCTTTTGTCCAGCAGCTGAAGTTCAGCCTATTTGTTGCTGTGAAGTCTGTCTTGTGCACACACACACACACACACACACACGCATCATGGTGTCTTTCTCTACATAAAGAGTGTCTTGTCCACCTACTTCTCTCTCCATTTATTTGCAATATGCTTTTCTCTAAGTCTCCAACATTATTTTATAACGAAAACTTGTCTTCAAATCTCCAAGAAAACTTGTCTTCACTCCTTGTACTTGACCTCACTTCCTCTTTCTTTGAGAAAATAGACACTGGAAGATCTACATTCATCATCCACATTCATCTCATCTTCTCACTCCTGAGCCTACACACCTACCTGTGCTTATCCCAGCTCTGTGCCATCTCTTTGGTTACGGCGGATGAACTGTCCATGCGTCCGTCTAAGGCCACCTTGCTCCTGTGGGCTTTGGAGCTCATCCTTCTCTGTCTCTCTAGGACAGGACTCCTGTAGGTCTCTATCCCTCCTCTCCAACCCTCATCATCATGTTCTCTCACTTTGTCTGGTGGGTCATTCCACCAGTACATCATGTCTGACATCTGAGAGAAGGTCATTCCATCAGCACACCCACGACGATGGCTGAGAGAAAGCTTCCTTGACCCGTTAGGTGCGTCTCCAGCTGTGCTACGATTTCTCTATTTCCCTTCATGGCAAGACCTCAAAGTGTGGGTCTATAGCAACTGTCTCCCTTGTCACACAATATACTCACCCAAACAGGTTCTGCCCGAGAAGTCCACGGGGACTGTGCTAATCAACATCAGCAGTCTTGTCAAATGTAATGGTTGCTTCTCTGTTTTCAGTTCACACTCTCAGAGTCACTCCCTAGAGTTGTCCGTTGCCTTCTTTTTAAAAAAACATTTTTCCCTTCGCTTCCTCATTGCTACAGGTGATAGTTTCCTTCCCACTTCACTGGCTTTCCTTCAGTTTTCTTAGCTGGCTTCTCTGACTGGCTCCCAAAATTGGCACACCTGAAATCTTGGTCATCTCTGTCCGCAGGATCTTCTAGGTAGGTTCATCTATCTCCATGGCTTAAATACTGTCTACTTACTACTATCTCTGAAATATGTCCTGCTCTCTTCCCAGAGCTCCAGAAACATCCCTCAACCTGCCTACTTACATCTCCATTGAGATGTCTAACGGGTTTCTCAAAGTGACTATATGGCTTCCTGCCACTACCTATAGCAGCCAAAGTTACCCTTTTAAAATGTCAGTGAGAGCACTTTACTCCACTGCTTGAAAGCCTCCCACAGCTTCCAATGCATTTGGAATAAAACCCAAATGCCTTGGCACGGCGTCCAAGGCCTCCATAAATTTCTCCCTATTCACGCATGAACCTGCTCCAGTTCTTTGAACACAGAGCTTAATTCCATCTCAGGGGCTCTTTTTTCCTAGAAGCCCGGCCATGCATTGGAAAGGATGTTTGCCGTATTTCAGTCAGCCTTTGTGAGTTTTTTGAGTAAGGTTTTCCAGGCTATCTCAGACCTCAGTGTTGTCCCGGAAGCGTCTTCGCATGTGATGTCTCTGGTGTGGACTGCTCTACTTGGATACCTGCCCACATGGCTGCCTGCTTCATACCTTCCGGGACTCAGAGAGGACCACACGCCAAATCCCATTCTTGATCATATAGGCCTGTTTTCTTCTCTTGGCAACACTTATCACTACCTAAAGTGGTCACACTCACTTATTACCTGTCCTATTGCCCACCCAGAGAGCAAGAACCCGCTTTTTTACTCATCAAGTTCTCCTCGGTCTTACAGCAAGTCCTGGTCCCCAAGAAGTGTTCTTTAAGCAACAGCACTCCTGTGTGTGTATATGGACACGAGCATGTGCGAAATCCCTGCAGGCTATAAGATCACAGGTACCCAGGTTTTTTTTTTTCATTGTTTTTTCTTAATCTACACTAAACAGCAAAACAAACACGATTTGCTTTTTAAAATTGAATTTGTAATTTATGTACAGTAAAATTTATTTGTTTATTTTTAGTTACACAGTTCTGAGTTTGACAACCACGGTCACGCAACCACCATCCTAACAGAAACGCAGAGCAGTTCCTTCACCTCAAGACATTCCCTCATGCTTCTCCTTTGGAGGCAACCCCTCCTTCATCCCTAAGCCCCGGCAATCACTAATCTCTTCTGTTCCTACGGTTTTGCCTTTTCCAGACTGTCACTCAAATGGACTCATACCGTATGCAGCTTTTTCAATCTAGTTCTGATGCTGAGCATAATACAGTTGAGATTTATGCAAACTGTGGCACATCTCAGTAGTCTGTTCTTTTTCGTTTCTGCGTAGTAGTCCATTGTGTGACTCTAGCACGGTTGATCCACTCACCAGGATTGAATTGGACTATTTCCAATTTGAAGTGACTATAAATAAACCTGCTGATAACATTTCATATAGGTTTTTGTGTGCTCTAAAGTTTTTCTTTTCTCTTGGGTAAATTCGTAAGGAGTGGAATAGTCGAGTCATATAATAAGTTCACGTGTAGCTTTATTAAAAACCGACAAACTATTTTCCAAAGTGATTGAGCCATTTTGTCTTCCCACCAGTCATCTCTGAGAGTTCTAGCAGCTTGCCATCCTTCCCAGCACTTTTTTGTCAGTTACATTTTTTTCAGCCATTCTAATAGGTGTCCAGTTGTATCACATCACGATTTTAATTTGCATCTCCCTAATGCCTGGTGGTATCTTCACGTACTTTTGGTTCATTCATTCACACGTTTATGAAGTGCCTGGATGTGCCAGTCATAATGCTGTGACACAGAGGCCAATGATTCCCTGCCTCAGGGAGGTTAGAGCCAGTGAAAAGGCAGCTGTGTTAACAGACACGATAACAACACAATCTATGCTAGAGTCGGTTGAGAAGAGGCAGAGTTGTCTTTCTGTCCCAAGGAGTCTTTTCTTAAGAGTTCTAGGCCGGGCTCGGTGGCTCAGCCTGTAATCCCAGCACTTTGGGAGGTCGAGGTGAATGGATTGCCTGAGCCCGCAGGTTCGAGATCCGCCTGGGCAACTTGACGAGACCTCATCTCTACACCAAATCAAAAATTAGCTGGGCGTGGTAGTGCGCACCTGTAGTTCCAGCTACTTGGAAGGCTGAGGCGGAAGGATCGCCGGAGCCCAGCAGGTAGAGGCTGCGGTGGCTGGGAGCGGCCATTGCACTCCGGTCTGGGTGACAGAGTGAGACTCCAACTCAAAAATAAAAATAAAAAAAAGACTAGCCACATGTCTTTTCTGATTCAGGTCCATGAACAAAACAAGAAAATACTTAAATTTCTGATGTCAGAGTTAAAAAGAGAATTCAAATCAGTACTTAAGAAGGAGATGGGATTCGCCAGGACCAATCATCCTTGTCCTACAATATCATAACCATCTGACTTGGAGAGACAGTGCAGTGAGATGGGGAGTCCTGGAGGAGGTGCTGGACGCTCCTTTCCTCTTATGACATGACTCATGGGGACTCAGAGACAGATGGATGATGACCTGTAGCCTGAATGGGAGACAGATACCCGAGGGTCTGAGGAAGAACCCTTCAAATGCTTTGTAAAACTAAAATACTATTCTCTGCATTAAAAATAGGTCAAAGATTGAAGGGGTAAGACACTGACCACTATCACAATTCGGCCTTGGATCTTCAGGTCCCCCGCCAGAGTTCCATTTCACGATGGCTGAAATCTGAACTTGAGAGCTACACAAAGCTTACACCATAGACACCAGAAAGTGGATAGGTGTCAACTCAGAGTGAAGGACAGGAATGTGGAACCAAGCCCTACACGCTGGGAAAAGCAGGTTGTTGCTTTTGTATACTCTTCTGCAGTTTGTAAAACGGATTCCCTTAAACGAGCCCTGTATGTGGGCACCACGCTTTTTTGTCTTAAAAAAATATTTCCTGTGCGGGTGATGGTTCTAATTGTCCTTTGGACTTTGTTAAAATGCTCATTAAAATGTCATACTGAGGGATTTATCTGCAGATAATGTAAATCCCATGTAAGGGAGGACCTCAATTAGGGTATTACAGAAAGCAGTTCCGGCACAGCACTAATCAGTCCGGTGCTAATAAGAGGGTTATGCATCTTGCATAATAATCAAGGCCATTTCCCAGCCTCAAGCTGACGTGCTCAGTGACTGCAGAAACCAGCTGCCTCCCCAGTTGCCTGGCTGCCCAAGACCTTTCAAGGTGCCAAGGCAGAAGTGTGTGACACACATAGACAGATGCCGGCGTTCATGTTTTTTTCTGGGCTCTGTCCTGGTCCCCTATGGACTCGACGTCTACTGTGCTGATCTATTGTTGATTGTCTGATGTTAACAATGAAACAGTCTTTGGTAAGAAAGCAGATTCTGGCTGCAACAGGTGGAACCAATGTTCTAAAAGAAAACCCTAAATATCATAAGGGAGACTGAATTTTAATGACTAAGAAATAAATCAACAAATTGATTTTCCTGTAGTATTCACTGACAAGGCACTTGGCCAACTAAAATTTCTCTGTGGAAAAATGGTTCAAAATTTGATTTTCTCAAGTGGCCAACAAGCTTAGAAAGGGAACAATGATCAGATAAATGCCTAATTTTATGCCTACAGAAATAAAACTTTATCCCTTCAACATGTCATGAGTTTAAAGATATAAATACTATGTAATCAGCATGAAACATTAATCTTTGGCTAGAAACTCAGGTTATCATGTAGCTAGTATCATCTGTGAATCCATAAGATTTAACCAGATGCAGCTAGACAATCCCTATTCCTGGTATCAGCAGAGATGTTTTTTGTGTCCTTCTTAATTTGTTAAATTAAAAAAAAAAGACTGATAGGGGAAAACATGGAAGAGAGATAGTTAAATAAACTATGGTACTGCCGTGCTGTGGAACATCATATAACAACCGGAAAAGAATGAGGTAGATCTTTCTAAATTGACATGGAAAATGTCCAAGTTACATGGCTCAATGAAAAAAAGCTCTTTTCAAAACAGTTTAAATAACAGTGATGTCATTTTCATGTACATGTAAAATATACCATTAGAGCTAGAAAATAAGTGGGAGGAAAATGCATCAAACTATTTAAAATAAACACTCAGGGCAGGAAGTAGGAGCTCATAGGCGCTTTCACTTTTGATATTTCTTTATCATTTAAATTTTGTACCCTCTTATGTTATTTTCGCTAAAAAAAAAATTTTTTTTTCAAAGAGTTGCAAGTCTTTAATTTTTTCCAA
This sequence comes from Carlito syrichta, assembly GCF_000164805.1. Classification (NCBI taxonomy): domain Eukaryota; kingdom Metazoa; phylum Chordata; class Mammalia; order Primates; family Tarsiidae; genus Carlito; species Carlito syrichta. The sequence goes on along the minus strand of NW_007233638.1, from coordinate 362,327 downwards.
GACACAGGCACCAATGGGAGAAGAGAGATGAAAAGGAAACTGGAATTATAATTGTGCCACGATTCAGCCTTTATACATTTTTCTGAACTAAACATGTTGTTAATTCTGATTGTGATGAACCTAAACACCAACAATGCAGTGCTCATTTGTGGATATCAATGAGAAAGTTCCAGAGACTATCCCAGTGTCTCTAGTGGGAAAGAGAACTATATTCACAGACCTTTAATCTTTTGACCTATCATCCCAGTCATATTTAATCTTAGGTTCTTGGGGCAGAGAACTCTTGCCCACAGTGTCACACAAAGCAATCATAATCACACTCGCCATAATCAGCAAGGATCTGCCAGCAGCAAATAATCATGCCTTAGGAAGTGACATCCAATTATCAATCCCAAAGAGAGTTCAGAGGTTAAATTTCAACCAACCCCAACAGTCATTTGTCTCTAAGGGCAGGTCCAAGCAACTGACAGATCATTCCTACTAGTTTCTCTATTTCTGTTTCCAAGCTCCTGTCTTGCCTTTTGGAAGTCACAAAGCGTGTGGTTAACAGTAGAAGGAAGCCACATTGTAGCTCTACTTCCTGAATTTAACTTGTGACCCTACAACACTTTCAAAGAAAACAATTTCCAGGTGGCTTTTAAAACTCACAAATTGGTGGGCTTATTTATTCTGGAATATCTTCTGTGGGTGCTCTAAATATGCAAAAAGTGAATGACCTAACTTTCACAGAAAGGGTTCCTGGTGCCAGCAGCAAGACTGACTCAAGTATGGTGATTTCTTCGCTCCATGGAGAGAAATTACGAGTCTGAGGATTTGGAAAAAGCTGGTAGCTTAACATGTTCATGTGTATGTATGTATGTTTATATTTTAAACAAAGGTCCTTTGGGATTTTCTTTTGTAGGCAATTATATAGTGTTACTATTATGATAATATAGATCAGTAAAAATTTTACCAAAGATTTGTATGCAAATTTATATACTGCAAGTGCCTTTAGGATAGTCAAATTCTGACCACATATAACTGAAGCTTATATCATATCATAAATGCATACAAAGTCAGCTCACTAGTCTATAGGTACACATTGTATATATTCATATTCAAATTCATATTCATATTATTATTATTTTAGTTGGAGTCTCACTCTGTCACCCAGGCTGGAGTGCAGTGGCACACTCACAGCCACTCCAGTGTCAACCTGCTGGGCTCCGGCGATCCTGCTGCCTTAGTCTTCCAAGTAGCCAGAACCATAGGCACGTGCTACCACGCCCAGCTAATTTTTGATTTATTGTAGAGACGAGGTTGCGCCAAGTTGCCCGGGCAGGTCTTGAACCCCTGGGCTCAGGCAATCCACTTGCCTTGGCCACCAAAGTGCTGGGATTACAGGCTGAGCCACCAAGTCCAGCCTATTATCTTGTAGCATATATAGGCACACATTAACTTTTCTTCTTTTCACTCATGTAAATTTTTTTAAGTGATGTGTACATATTTATATTTTCATATCAACTCATATTGACTGATGCTCATGGATGAATAATAGCAGATCAGTTATGTTCACTTTTGAACAGGTACAGTCTTAGAAGACTGAAAAGCAAACACAACAAACTATTGGAAATTAATACATTGGGTCTGGAATACTAGCCTCTAAAGCTCATTCCTTTGGAAAGGTTCCCTTTGATTCTAAGAGCTTGTTTCTTGACCAGATGAGGCCACAGGAAAGTCTTTCTTGAGTATAGCTCTATGGCAGAGGACCTGTAGCAAAACAAATGTACTTATTTCATGTATTAGCAACTCAGTCAATCTGCTTTCAAAGCAGCTGTCCTTAAAATAGTCTTAAAAACAAAAGCAAAAACAAACAAAAAACCCCTCAAACAGTGTCCTAAACAACTGCATGGTCCTCATTCTCTTCCAGATCAAGTTTTCTTTTTGCCGTTTGCACGTGGTCTCAGCAACATCTCTCTCATGATCAGCAAAAGTACTGTGTCTATTCCCAGAAGTTGTTTGAGAGACAGTACAAAAATCCTAATGGAATTCAGTGTTAGGGGGAAGATTGTTCTCTTGAGGAGGGGAGCAGGATAGAGAGGGGGCTGTAGTATCTCCCATGTTAGGACAGCAAAGGTCAGTCTGGGGGCTCCTGGTTGCTGATGGTCAAAGGTCACCCTGGTGCACCTCTGCTGACTCTTGTCTCCTACCTGCTCCTTTTCTCTAGGCCCATTTCTTGCTTGTATCCTCTGATCCAGAACAAATCACTTAACATTGACCATTGACCATCTTGACCATTGAAACATCTGCTTAACTCATGACTCGGGCCCAGAGTGACCCTTAGAGTTTTATCATGTATGTCAAAGCAATTTTGTTCTCACAGGCGGGAAATGCATGCGACCACAATGATCTGGGCGCTCTAATTTCTGACCCTTGTGCCTCGAGCAAGGCAGCTTCACACCATCCCTTCACGCACAGTGGATGGAAACAGGACTCTGGAGAAGACCCGCCCATTAGTCCCCTAACCTGATTTTGCTCACTTGTGTCCAATTTATCCCCATCAAGAAAATGTCCTCCAGATCATCACAAGTTCCTGCCATCAGATGCATCTCCAAAGATCCCAGTTCAAGTGGTGACACACAACCTTGCTCAGAGCCTTCCGAACCAGCAACCTGGAGTCAGCCTCTACTCTCCTCCCTCCCTGCCTAGTCAGTCACTGAGAGATGAAATTCTGTTCCTGCAGTCCTCCCAAACCCGTTCCTTTCTCTGCATCCCCGTGGTGGAGGCCCTTGCCATGCCTTGCCCGGGTCACCTGAATAGGGCTGACACCTTTTGGTGTGAATCTGTGGGCTATGCCCACCGCAGGAATGCTGAAGTAAGCATGTCATGGTTGTTACCCTGATGTCCTGAGCCCTGGATCTCTCCAGGATCCAGCAACTGTAGGGGGGATACCTGGCCCAGCAGTGGGCCCCAGGGCTCTGGTGATCTGGCTTCCTCTCTTTGTACTGGTCAATGCCTGGTTGCTAAATTATTTTAATACCCTTCTCTTTTTTTGTCTTATTTTTATTTTACGTATTTAGGAGGTACAAGTGCAGCTTTGTTACATGGATGTATTGCATAGTGGTAAGTCTGGACTTCTTAGCATACCCAGCACCTGAACAGGAACATTGTACCAAGCAGGTAAATTTTCATCCCTCACCCCTCGATATCATTTCTCTTTAGTAGAGCTCCCAGCTTCCAGTCAGCCTGTTCTATCTTCCATGTACCTTCAAGAGCTCTTTCTATAATAAACATTGACTGCATCACTCACTAGCCTAAAACTGTTCACTGGTTGTCGACCGGCCCTTCAGGGTGGAGTTCAGATTCTTCTGGGCAACAACAAGGCCCTCCAAGACTGGGCCCCTGCCTTCTCCAGCTCCTCCATCCCATGTCCTCCCTGCCCTGACCCTGTGCTATGCTCCGTTGCCAGCACACTGCTTGATGCCCCAAGGGCTGACAGAGCTCATGGTCGTGTCACCTGCTCTGTGATATGTTAGGACCCTTGCCACCTCCCCTGCCCTTTGCCAACTTAGAGAACACCTAAATTTCAGTCTTCTATTAACTAAGCAGAGAGGATGATCCTCTGTATTTATTCCAGAACATCAGTCTCCCCTCTGAGTCATCTTGGTGTCCTGTACATTTCCACAGCAAAGCCACATACATGGGAGAGTGATTATTTACCTGCAGGTCTGATCCTTCAGGGGAGGGGCCATGTCTGAGTCATCTTTAGTACAACATTTGGCAGAGTAGTCACTCAACAAATGTTAATTTAATTAATCAATAAGGAACCCACTCTTGAATTCCTTGAAAATCGGAGTTTGGTACACTCAAAAGTGACTTTTAAGACATATATTTTGCTAATTTCCAAATATATGGAGTCTTTAAAAAAGCTGATTTCTAGTTTAACTTCATTGTGACGAGAGCACAGGCTTGGTCGTTTTTTGACATATGTTGGAACTTGCTTTACAGCACAGTACGTGGTCTGTTTTATAAATGCTCCATGTTGTGCAAAAAGAATGCATACTCTGCAGTTACTGGATACAGTGTCTACGTTTATCCATCAGGTCAAATTCGTTCATTATGTTGTAGAAAACTTCTACATCCTTACTGATATTTTCCCTTATTTGTCATGTTTAACTCTTAGTGTTTTCTGTGGGAAGTTTAGTCCTGATAATGTGGCCCATCAAATTACTGGAAATGCAACAACATGCCTGTTATGAAATCAAAACACGTCCATAATCCTTTGCCAACACACTACCTGACATCTTAATGGCTGGAAGAGCTCATTGTCATGTTAAGGAACTGGTATGCCCCTAACAGTATGGTGGGACAGGAAAGAACATAGAAAACTATGATTACTTGTATCACCACTGAAGACACACAGAGAGACTGGGTGCCATGACTCCTGCCTGTAATCCCAGCACCTTGGGAGTTTGAGGTAGAAGAATCGCTTATGGTCAGGTGTTCAAGACCAGCCTGGACAACATAGCAAGACCTTGTCTCTACAAAAATTACAAACAAAAAAGATTAACTGGACATGATGGCGCCTGTAGTTCTAGCCACTCAGGAGGCTGAGGTGGGAGAATAACTTGAGTCCAGTAGGTTGAGGCTACAGTGAGCCATGATTGCAGCACTGAATTCCAGCCTGGGTGACAGAGTGAGACCCTGTATCTTTATTTTTACTTTTTATTTTTGAGTTGGAGTCTTACTCTGTTGCCCAGACTCGAGTGCAGTGGCTACTCCCGGCCACCGCAGCCTCGACCTGCTGGGCTCCGGTGATCCTTCCGCCTCAGCCTTCCGAGTAGCCGGAATTACAGGCAAGCGCTACTATGCCTGGCTGATTGTTTGATTTATTGTAGAGATGAGGCCTCGCCAAGTTGCCCAGGTGGGTCTTGAACCCGCGGGTTCAGGCAATCCACTCACCTCAGCCTCCCAAAGCGCGGGATTACAGGCTGAGTCACCGAGCCCGGCTGAGACCCTGTATTAAAAAAAAAAAAAAAAAAAGATAGAGATTTTTTAAAAAGAGAGACACTTTTATGCTGAGTAGCACAACAAAGCTATAAAATGTTTTGAATTCATTCATTTGTGCCCCAGCATGAGATACAGCCTAGCTATACATGTCCCCAAACTGTTCTGTAGAAACTGACAGTTTTTAAAATTTAATTTAATTAATTTATTTTTGAGTTGGAATCTTACTCTTTCACCCAGGCTGGAGTGCAGTGGCATGCTCATGACCACCACAGCCTTGACCTGCTGGGCTCAGGTGATCCTTCCGGCTCAGCCTTCCAATAACTGGAATCACAGGCATACGTCACCAAGTCCAGCTAATTTTTTTTTTGTCGAGATAAGGTCTCACCAAGTTGCTCAGGCTGGCCTTGAATCCTTGGACTCAGGTAATCATCCTACCTCCGCCTCCCAAAGTGCTGGGATTATAGGCGTGAGCCATCGCGCCTGGCCACTGCCAGTTTTTATTACCTTGTTTCAAACACTTTCCCATATATGTGCGACTTTTTATAAATTGGAGCAGATCCACAAAGTCTTATTAACAAGAGTGAACAAACAAAAACCTCCAGCCTGTCGTGGGCCTTGCTGGTGGCCAGAGGATGGTTCTGTTTCCTCCTTCACTCTGGTTTTTCCTCACCTGGCTGTGATTCAGCTTCTAAGGATGCATCTCACTGCGGCTGATGGGAAAGGGGCTCCCCTTTAGTCAGAAATGCATATTCTCATGAACAAATGCATTTTCCTCACACACAAACTGGATCTCCTTTTGGAATAATACAACCCTCAAGAGTTAATACACCGATACATAACTCAAAGGGCACCTCTCACCATAATCTCAAAAGTATGTTTCATCTGGATTGTCTGAAGAGAAAATTCAGAGCCCAAATCGATGAAATCCTTGGCAGAGGTGCAGTTCACTCTTGCCCACCCATGATTTATGGTGCTACAGGAGACACTCAGATGCAATTCTTCTCACCCCTTGACCCTTCCCCTTTGTTTCAAAATGTCAGGCATCTACACAGAGTTGAATTTCACCTCTGCTCTCTGGAAAGGCTGAATCTTGGGTCATTAATCTCGGCCCGCAAATGAGTTCCTAGCTGCCATCGACGGTGGAAGTGATTGGTCCTGGTGCTTCCTGGGGAATGGTTTTCTAGGGCTGTGGCGCCAGAAAAATCAAACGCAGAGGGACTGAGTCTGGAACTAACGCAGCAGTTTCTCATTCAATATCACCTTCTCTAAACGCTACTTACAAGAGATGATGTGATAACTCAGGGAGCCCACAGTGACAGAGCACTCGAGCGCGGGCAGACTGATCCTCCAGCAGAGCTGGGTGTGAAGCCAGTTTTGACTGGGATGCCCGTTCCCGGCACACGTGGGCTCACAGGTGGGCTCCCTTTCTCCTCACAGCAGCACATACCCCTGACTGCGGTTCTGGCAAGGGACAGGAAGCCTCGAGTACTAACTGCAGGCTCCTAGAGCATTTACAGTGCACCCTGTGCCAGACACCTCACACACATCTTAATTAATACATCAACAGTCCTGTTGTCCACCAAGGTAGGGTGGTCAGATCAAACACAGGCCGCCAGTTAAATCTGATCCATTTTTTTAAAGTATAAAAGTATGTCTCATGCACTAAAAAAATTTATTTGTCATTTATCTGAAATTCAAACTTAATTATGTCTCCTGAATTTTTATCTGCTAAATCTGGTAACCATACTCCAGGAGACATGTGGCCATGTCTGGAGACATTTTAATTTTCATGACCTTGGGGAGAAGGATTACTACTGGCATCTAGTAGGTAGAGGTCAGGGATACTCCCAAACATCTTGCAGCCTCCCTGACCTTCAATGAAGGAGAATCCAGTCCGAATGGTCAATAATGCCAAAGCTGAGAAATCTTGCTATGAACTAGTCATGGTACCCACCCATTTCACAGGTGAGGTACTCAAATCTAATAGAGCTGAAGTTTGAGGTGACTTTCAAATTTGTTTTCAAACAGAGGTGTGGAAACAGATTTTTAGAAGACCTTACATTTCATTCCTGCATGAATGTGTTTTTTTTGTTTTGTTTTGTTTTTTAGTTGGAGTCTCACCCAGGCTGGAGTGCAGTGGCACACTCAGGGCCACCACTGCCTCTGTTTCCTGGGCTCAGGTGACCCTTCTGCCTCAGCCTTCCAAGTAGCCGGAACTACAGGCGCACACTACCACGCCCAGCTAATTTTTTTACCTTTTGTAGAGATGAGATCTCACCAAGTTGCCCAGGTTGATCTCCAGCCCCTGAGCTCCAGCAATCCTCTCACCTCAGTGTGTTTTGTTTTTATGTTAGCTTAGACTATTAAATTACAAGCTCTTTTGATGTTTTCCTTTTCTGGTATTAAGTTGATTAGTAGGGACTGTCATTTTTCTCCCTGTAGTCGTTTCTTTCTTCTTTTTTTTTTTTTTGAGTTGGATTCTCACTCTGTCACCCAGACTGGAGTGCAGTGGCCGCTCCCAGCCACCACAGCCTCGACCCACTGGGCTCCGGCGATCCTTCCGCCTCAGCCTTCTGAGTAGTCGGAATTACAGGCATGCGCTACCGTGCCCGGCTGATTTTTTGATTTGTTGTAGAGATGAGGTCTCGCCAAGTTGCCCAGGCGTGTCTTGAACCCGCGGGCTCAGGCAGTCCACTCACCTAGGCCTCCCAAAGCGTGGGATTATAGGCTGAGCTACCGAGCCCAGCCTGTAGTCATTTCAATGTCCCTGAAGAACAAGTAAAGGTGGTGCGCACGCGCGCACACACACACACACACACACACACACACACACACACACAGAAAAAGCAAAGAAAAGTTGTTGCCTTTGGGATTTTGGTAGGAGTGTAGTATTCTCTTATCAAATGCTTCCCGATACAGCCACTGTTTATAAATGGTTATTACCACAAAAGAGTAATAACCATATATTTCCCCAAATATTTGTATTCTACTTTCATAAAGGCAGGAGAGGTTTGCTCCCTGCTAATTCTTAGGAAGAGGGAAGTGTGTCCTTAGCAAAGGCACTTGTCCCTACAAGCTTACCCAAATAAAGCTGTGGCCAGGCAGCAGGAGGGCTCAGGCTGGGTTGTACAGGCCCTGCTGTGGGATCCCCAGAAGGCAGGTGTTCTCTGCATGCCTCTGGTGGCTCCTGCCTTTTGGACACCATTCCTGGCTCTCATCCACCATCACACTGTGAGTCCACCATCAAAATTCCCCGTCTCTCAGCCCCCAATCACCATCCCAGCAACTCATTTCTGTTTCCCTCCTGCGGTGTCCTCCCCTCCCTCCTGCTAGTTCCCAGTCTCTGGGAGGATGGATCAGTAAAACCCCCCGATAACCAAGACTTGCTTTACTGTAACCACACCTCTACTCCCTCCTCCCACTGAAACCGTTCCCACAAGGGGGACAAGCATTGAATGCTGGGCTCTGGGCAGAAGTATAGTTATAACTGAGCATTAGTCAGGCTGCACTGTGGTTACTTCCTGATTGCTAAAAGTGACTAGTTACTAACCCTTTGCATCCCCCTTGCGTTAGGATTGTAAGGCTTTTCAGACCCCAAATTCCAGCAACCAGTTTGGAGGCCACTTTAGAGGAATGACCTCAGCATGAGGCTGCAACTCCTTCCTCTCCCTGTCCTGTGACTTCCTCTGAACTCTTCCACCAGCCCACGCTTCAGCCAACTCCAAGCCCTTAAAAGCTGTAGCCCCAAACTCCTCAGGGAGATGGATTTGAGGTTTTCTCCCGTCTCCTCATTCGGCGACTCTACGATCAAATCTCTTTCTCTGCTACAACCCAATGTCTCAGCGTATTGACCTGCTGTGTGCATGGGGCAGTGAATCTGTCATGGTTACACCACCTCTTCCAGAAGCCTCCCACTCGATACTCCCTTCTGTCTTCTCCCGAATACTGTCTGGAGTGCAAAGCCCTCTGCAGCCTGCCCCAGTCGGTGGCTCCACACTCCCCTCCAGCTCTGTCCTCCCCCTCTGCACTGCTGTGTGCTATGAAGTCACGCGGGCATGCTGTTGAGAATGTACATTCCTAAGCCCTGTCACTAGAGATGTTCCTTCCTGGAGGGCTGGGCTGAGGTCTAGGGCTCTGCACCTCAAGCAAGCCCCCTGGTGGTTCTCATGCAGGTCTGCATAGTGAGAATCAGGCTTCCAGCCCTTCCCATTACTTTCTCTTGCGAGCGCCCACCCTCCGTGTAATGAATGTCTTTTGTGTCTCACTTGGTTCTTGCTTTGCCTGGACTGTCCCTTCCTTAGTCCTGTTGTCTGCCTGGAGAATTCCTATTAATCCCCAGGGCCCACATCAAGTGTCACTTCCAGAGCTTCCCTGGCATTGTCTCCTGTGACAGGTCTGCTCAGAATCATGGCGTTCTCTTTGGCATTCCTACAGTGAGTTATGTGTCTGCTCTTCCAGCATGTATCACCTGTTCTACGTGTTCTCTGTTAAATCCTACTGAATTTCAGAGGCTCAAAATTCAGTCTGTTGAATCCTCGGAAAAAGAACAGAGTAAACAAAAGGATACTTTACATTTTGGCATAACCTCCACAGTCAAGAAGGAATGAAAGGTTCAGGTCATCAAGCAATTAAAAAATAATGGGCTGGGCGTGATGGCTCATGCCTGTAATCCCAGTGCTTTGGGAGGCTAAGGCAGGAAAATCGCTTGAGCCCAGGAGTTCAAGACCAGCCTGAGGAACATAGCGAGACTTTATCTCTACAAAATAATAATAATAATATAGAACATTGTACTTGGACTTCCTATATATGTATTAATCCATATAGTTCCAGATATTTTCAGGTACCCACACATCGTAAAGTACTCCCTCCATAGCTATTATTTATCTGATTACAGGTGTAGTTTAAAAACTGAGTTACAATAACCACGTCAATCACTTGTCTGCACCTGCCACTGTGAGCTGTCTAGTCTCTTCTACTGCGTTTCTGGAACTGCTCAGGGACCATCTCATGTGTGTGCAGGAATGTTGTTGCCCCAGTCACTCTGTGGTTGCCATTTGTTTCTCTTTTTGGGGAACCTGCTGCCAGTTATCTCTGCCTTTCATGTCTGGTGCGTCCAGAAAGATGTCTGTTAGATGGTGCCACCTCCCAACTCTGAAGTGTCTCTGGAAACGCTGGACGGGGCAGGCTCTGGGCAAACTACTTGACTGCTTTTTTTTTTTTTTTTTTTGCTTTGTTATCATTGTGATAAATATACATACCATAAAATTACCCATTTAACCTTTTTTTTACACTGTACAAGTCAGTGGCATTAAGCTTATTCACAGTGTTGTGCAACCATCACCACTATCCATCTCCAGAGCAGTCTCATCATCTGAAACTGAAAATCTTCCCACGAAACAATAACAACCCGTTCCCCTGCTCCCACTCTCTGGTAACTTCTCTTCTATTTTCTGTCTCTATGAATTTGCCTGTTTCAGGGAACTCATATAAGTGCAATCGTACAGTGTTTGTCTTTTTTGTGACTGGTTTGAATAGCAAAACGTCTTCAAGGTTTATCCATGTTGCAGCACGTGTCAGAATTTCCTTCCCCTTTGAGGTCAAATAACATTCAATTGTATGAGGGGGGATTTAAAAAAAAACAACAAAGAAAATCCAGAATGATCTTTTGGAAGGTGGGCCCCTTGAGTACAGGCTTCCCCCACTAGGTAGGTGTTTTGGAATCCATTGGCATCAGTGTACCAGCTAGCATTGTTGTGGGAGGCTGCGTTAGACTTCAGTGAATTTTTTTTTTTTTTTT